>NC_135785.1:117070000-117185000 GCF_051106095.1 Pogona vitticeps
GACTTGCTCTGAATCCAAATCTCTGCTTGGAAGTCTAAAAATGTTTGGTCTCACTAGACAAAGCGGAAGTCACTGGGAGTGAACAGATAACTGTAATTTTTGTTTGTCATAACTGAATGGAATTTGTAGGCACAGATATATCTTACAAGGAGATCATCCATGGCAAATTTCCAACAAATAGGTGGAAATTTTGTGTTACATTTCTTAAACTTTTTTTTAAAAAAAGAAATATGATGAATGCATCAATTGTTACATTTATTGACAGAAATACATAAAAGTTTTCAGTATAGTTGCACCTTCTAAGGGGATGAGACCTGCCAAGTTTCAGAAGAATAGACAAAGGGAGTGTAGTGCAAGAGCAACTTTTATAGACAGTGTATCAAAATAACAACAACAAATTTATGCCCCTAGTGGTTTTGCTGGCAATTGTTATGAAAATTAAATACAATATAAGAGATACAAGTGTCGGGAAACTTCAGGAAGTTGAAAACATGGCAGCCAGATTGCTAACTGGGGCTGATCACAGATATTACATAATCCCCCAGTTTATAGCAGCTCCACTGGCTGCTGATCTGTTTCTGGGTTTAATTCAAAGTGCTAGGTCTAACCTATAAAGCCCTAAATGGCTTGGGTCCAAGCGATCTCAATATGTCTCCCTTTATGAGCTAGTTCATGTGTTAAGATCATCAGGAGAGGCCTTTCTTTCAGTCCCACCACCTTCAGAGGTGTGTCTGATGGGGACACAGGATAGAGTCTTCTCTGTTGCTGCTCCCAGACTTTGGAACTCCCTCCCACAGGAGGCCAGACTGGCCCCATCTTTACTATCCTTTTGCAAGCAGACAAAGACCTTTCTCTTCAGGCAGGATTTCCTTTAATGGCTGACTGTCTGAGTGGGGTTTTGAACAGATTGTTGTGGCTTACTACTTTGAATGTATTTTGGTGTGGCTTTTGTTTGCTGTTTTTTAGTGTAATTTGTAAAATCCTTGCTAGCATTTGTATACTTACTGTTTCTAACCTTAAATATTGCCTTTTAATGATGTAAGCCACCCTGGGTCCTTTTTAAGGAGAAAGGTAAAATATTTTAAATAAAATAAATAAGTACAGATGTGGCCCCAATTAAGAAACCTACACTTTTTCAAAAGAATATATGTACAATTTCATATAGAAGGGGAATGTTCAATGGTTGGGGTATGTGTGATTTCCCTCTATACTTTCTGGGGCAATTGGTATGAAAATGACATTTTTATTTTATTTTATTTTTTATTTCATTAGATTTAAACCCCACCCATCTAGACCAAAGGTCTACATATGTGAAAGAAGTATCTCTAAGAAGTTTGCAAAATTTCAGATGAATATGGGCATGGGCAAGAGAGTTATGATAAATGGAAAACAGCTTAAGACTTTCTTTTGTCTGCAGTTACTCACCAAAGTCACAGAAAAATATAATAGCTTAGGGGGCCGTGATGGGTTTGGGGCATGCAGTAGTATAAACAGAAATAACTGGAAGTGACATCCAGTTATTTGCAAAGAAATTATAACAGTACACCCTCCAACTCTGACAGACAGTTCCAAAACCACTTTAACATTGGTTCTGTCCTGCACAGCATTGCCAGGTCTCAGCCTGCTGAGGGAGCTGCCTGAATTCCCAGAGTCTCCATCGAAGGAGACAATTCTCAGGATAAATGGAGGAACTGGTTGACTTTATTGCCTGCCCATTTCTTTCCCACTTCCAACTGACTCCAGGGCTCACTGGTACGTGAGTTGCCAGAATCCTGTTGATGTCTGCATAAAGTTTGCTGGGGCTGATGGTGGTATAAGTTGAACCCAACTTGACAATACACCACCATTACTATATTAGCTAACTAATGCATGAGTCTCAGCAGTATGCCTGCTCATGTACCCAACTCAGCATCCAAGATGCACAGCAGCACCTCATCAATTAGCTGTGATTAGCTGCAGCAAGTGAAACAAACACCAGTAAGATTCCAGCCATGGTTTGGGGAACGTTAATGTTTTTTCTACTCCAGCCCCAGGTGTGTAATGCCCGGCCTGGTGGAAGGCCCTGCAGGACTCTAAAGTCTAGCCTCTATTTGCGAGATTTTAGCAGTCTATTAAGATATTACCCACTCTTGTTTTTTGGATTGTGTATAAGTGCCATGTGGCTTCTGTTTTTCCTTGCCATAGTAGATGGGTGTCCACAAATGTTGGCCCACTTAATCATGCACCAGTGTGATTCTTGCCAATCTTGCCATGCAAACTGGAATTAGCATTGTATAATATTTTTGCCCATTCCCAGGGTAGGTGCTCTATTGCCTGAATACTCAAGTACAAGTAAAGTCACCTAACCCATATTAAGATGGTACCACAATTCCTTCATCAGATGTCTTAGAAAGACATAGAAATCAGATTGGTGCTTCCCTACTGCCTGAGTTGACCAAACAAACAAAGGCTGAAAGAAACATTTAAAGTGCTATTTCAGAACAATATTAATCAGGAAAGTAGTACTGTAGTTTGATTCAACTTTGTATCCTATATGGGGAGAAGCTAAAAATGGAACGTGGACATATTTTATCCAGACTATGTAACATATATTCTTCTCCCTATTTGCAGAAATCAGAACAGTTACTTTTCATGGATACAACTTTGCAGCATTACTTAACAGTGGTTTAGGTGGGCCTCATCTTGAATATTATGGTCAGGTAAAGACCAGCAGTCGTAGGATCGAATCCACATGATGGAGTGAGCTCCCATCACTTGTCTCAGCTCCTGCCGACCTAGCAGTTCGAAAGCATGTAAAAATGTGAGTAGATAAATAGGTACCACCTCGGTGGGAAGGTAACGGCATTCTGTGTCTAGTCGTGCTGGCCACGTGACCACAGAAACTATCTATGGACAAACGCTGGCTCTATGGATTGGAAACGGGGATGAGCACCGCCCCCTAGAGTCAGACACGACTGGAGTAAATGTCGAGGGGAACCTTTACCTTTACCCACCTGAAAGATGGAGAAAGATGTTGTGAAGGGTATGTTTGCAGTTAAGTTTGTAGAAGGGGAGTATATGTTTTTCAGAGACAGCATGAGAATATAAACCCCTTGATAATCATAGTAGATGACAAGTTAAAGCTGAGTCAGACTAGAAAACACAGAAGACAAGTGGATTAGCAAATCTTTAAGGACCCTACTCAGAATATTCATGTTTGTGGTTGTAATCACAGAAGTTGCATATAATTTTTTTTACAGTGAACTTAAAATAAGCCCCCAGGAGAGAATGCAAACAAACTGTGGTTTGAATATTCTTTACTGACATCCTAGTGCTAGATGAACATTTATGATTTTTAATTAAGGATTAAAAAAAAACCATATCTACAAGTGACAAATCAATGTGGTCGAATGAAGGAATAAACAAGACTGAGACCTTATTTTGAGTTTAAATCATTGTGTGCATCTAGTACAGCAAAGCTTTGCTTCTCCCTCAGAGCATAAGCCACTTCCTGTCCTATAGGGCTAGAATGAGCCATTTTGCTGCCAATAGCAAATTGTTCCCTCAACCCACTCAAGTCAAGATGGAGAGCACCAAAAGCCAAATGGATGCTGATCCTGGAGATAGGAGATCTCACAAATAACTCTTCCCCATCTCAGATGACAAAAGTATCAATAACCACAAGTTAAAAATGAGTTTGTTTTACATTTGTCACATTCACAGCCTGCTTCTTTGGGTGGTCACTTTGTGCCTAAGTGTTAAGCTGGCCCTTCTTATAAGAAAGGGTACCAAGTATAGTGTAGTAGATAGAGTGATGGGCTAAGACGCAGGAGACCCAGGTTCAAATTTCTGCTTGGCCATGTAAACTTACTGGGGGGACTGGAATTGTTAAAATCACTCCTTAAACATCTCACTTACATTGAAAGCCTTATTTGTTCTTCTTGTTTAAGTCGTTAAGTCATGTCTGACTCTTCGTGACCCCATGGACCAGAGCATGCCAGGCCCTCCTGTCTTCCACTGCGTCCCAGAGTTGGGTCAAATTCATGTTGGTAGCTTTGATGACACTGTCCAACCATCTCATCCTCTGTCGTTCCCTTCTCCTCTTGCCTTCACACTTTCCCAGCATCAGGGTCTTTTCCAGGGAGTCTTCTCTTTTCATGAGATGGCCAAAGTATTGGAGCCTCAGCTTCAGGATCTGTCCTTCCAGTGAGCACTCAGGTTTGATTTCATTCAGAATGGGGAGGTTTGCTCTCTTTGCAGTCCAGGGGATTCTCAAGAGTCTCCTCCAGCACCACAGTTCAAAAGCATTAATTCTTTGGTGGTCAGCCTTCTTTATGGTCTAGCTCTCACTTCCATACATCGCTACTGGAAAAACCATAGCTTTGACTATGCGGACCTTTGTGAGCAGGGTGATGTCTCTGCTTTTTAAGAAGCTGTCTAGGTTTGTCATTGCTTTCATCCCAAGAAGCACTTCTGGCAGTTCTCAGTCCACATACTGATGAAGCTACCTTGGACGTTGAGCATAACCTTGCTAGCGTGTGAAATGAGTGCACTTGTATGGTAGTTAGAGCATTCTTTGGCACTGCCCTTCTTTGGGATTGGGATGTAGACTGATCTTTTCCAATCCTCTGGTCACTGCTGAATCTTCCAAACTTGCAGAAATATTGAGTGCAGCACCTTAACAGCATCATCTTTAAAGATTTTAAATAGTTCGACCTGGAATGCCATCACCTCCACTGGCCTTGTTATTAGCCATGCTTTCTAAGGCCCACTTGACTTCACTCTCCAGGATGTCTGGCTCAAGGTCAGCAACCGAGCTATCTGGGTTGTCCAGGACATCCCAATCTTTCTGATATAATTCCTCTGTGTATACTTGCCACTTCTTCTTGATGTCTTCTGCTACTGTGAGGTCCCTGCCATTTTTGTCCTTTTGTTGTCCATCTTTGCACAAAATGTTCCTTTAATATCTCCAATTTTCTTGAACAGATCTCTGGTTTTTCCCTTTCTATTATTTTCCTCTCTATATTTGCACTGTTCATTTAAGAAGTCTCTCCTTGCTATTCTTTGGAAGTCTGCATTCCATCTTCTGTAACTTTCCCTGTCTTCCTTGCATTTTGTTTCCCTTCTCTTCTTTGTTATTTGTAAGGCCTCGTTGGACAGCCACTTTGCTTTCTAGCATTTCATTTTCTTTGGGATGTTTTTTGTTGCTGTCTTCTGTACAACGTTACAAGCCTCCATCCATAGTTCTTCAGGCACTCTGTCCACCAAATCGAGTTCCTTAAATCTGTTCTTCACTTCCACTGTATATTCATAAGGGGTTTGGTTTAGATTATACCTGATTAGCCCAGTGGTTTTTCCTACTTTCTTCAGTTTGAGCTTAAGTTTTGCTACAAGAAGCTGATGATCAGAGCCACAATCAGCTCCTGGTCTTGCTTTTGCTGACTGTATAGAGCTTCTCCATCTTTGGCTGCAGAGAGCATAATCAATCTGATTTCAGTATTGCCCATCTGGTGATGTCCATGTGTAGAGTCGCCTCTTGGGTTGTTGGAAAAGAATGTTTGTGATGACCAGCTTGTTCTCTTGACAAACCTCTATTAGCCTTTGCCCTGCTTTGTTTTGAACTCCAAGGCCACACTTACCTGGTGTTCTCCTGACTCCCTACTTTAGTATTCCAGTCCCCTATATGAGAACAACATCTTTCTTTGGTGTCAGTTCTAGAAGGTGCTAGAAGGTGTTGTAAGTCTTTCAAAAGATGTAAAGTGACGGCAGAAAAGGAATAAGGGAGTCAGAGAGGAAGGGGGCAGGAGAATATATGTCAAGAGACAATAGGCCACTTTGAAAATTTACAGGTTGGTTCCTGGTGATGATGTTTTGCTGGTTCTTTAAGAGCTCTATGTTCTGCAAAAGCTGGTGGAGTTCAGAAGTCACTCTGAGATAACTTCCTTCATTCAGCTGGCGCCCTAATAGAGTGCATTGGTGTTACAACACTCAGATTTTGTTTTGTACTATAACTACCAGAATCCCCAGCTACCATGACTCAAGGTCATGTTGGTTGAGGAATTACGGGTGTTGTAGTTCAAAGAAAATGCAATTTCCTGCCAAATCTTGATCATATTAATCCAATGAGCCAGAAATGGCTCAGAAGAAACATTTAACTTTTTAACTAGATGAAGACTAGTTTTCTAGCCTTTCTTGCCAATTGTCTGTACAGCTATTAAATAAATCATGGGTTCAAGCAGTCAGAGCAACTTGTGGGAACAAAAGTGTGACTTCATGATGGCAACCTAATCTTTCACATCTCCAACTTCCATTGAAATTCTATGCCAGCTTCACGAGCTTTCCGTTTAACGGCCATCTCTTTATCAAGGTATCTAAAGAAAACAAGAGCGCAAGTCACTTAGCACAGATGGAAGAGACTTTCCCAGCTCAGCTAGGGAGGAGCTGGAGAAGCAGGAGGGGCTGAGGTGAAACCCAGCATCAAAGAGGAAAAAGGGTTGTCAGCACATTTAACTTCACAGAAACTCTTCTCCTAATAAAAAATGAATGACCTCGTTACTGCCAACGCTAACAGTTCCCAGGGGAAGCCCCTTCAAGGCTGCAGACTGCACTTTTAATATTCACTCTGCAAACAAATGAGGAAACCTTGAAATTATGTCATTGTTGTTCTTGGTCAGTTGTTAACAGGGCAGTGTCCTTACATTTAAAAATAATCATGGTGTGAATTTCCCATTATTGCCTTCTTTACTGTTTTTGGTGGTTCAGCAGAAATTTCCTGGCATGTTTTTTTTTATCCTTGCAGATCCAAACAAAATCAAAATAAAACAGAAAAGAAAAACAGGGCAGGAATTCCATGCCATGGCTGATTGAGGAGCTAGATAATTGGTGGAGTGACAGGGCAGAGTGGGAACAGGAGCTCCAGGGTAGGTCTTTGCCTATGTGTGCCTATTATGGACTGTCTAATCCAAGGGTAAGCATGAGGTAATTTGTGATCTGCTCTTGGATCTGCAGTAGATCAACAAGGATTTCTGACTTCCAGTAGATAAAAAGGCGCAACAACAAAAAATTGACCACCTCCCATCTCAAACGATTCTCCTGCTGAATTAGAGTAGAAGCATAACCAGGAGGTGATTTTTATTTTTAGTTGAAAAACTATGGGATTTTTTCAGTTCTGGTCTCCAAAGCCAATTCCTAAAAAATCGTCCATTCTAGAGAACTCTGGCTGATCTTTGCTTTATATCATCCTCTGAATGGTCAGTCTTGGATCTCCAGCAGTCACTGAGCACGTACATTTGTGGTTGTTAAATGTCATCAAGTCACATCCAGTTCATGGGGATGATAATAAGGGTTCTAAGGTAGCTGAAGTAGTTGAGTGGCTTTAGCAGTGCCTCTCCCCCTGTCGATTTCAATGTCTGAGCTAAGTTTAGAACCCAGATCTCCTGAGTCTTATAATGCCATTGTAGCCACTATACCACACTGGCGCTCTAAATACTTGAACAGCTATTTTCACATGCCACACCCCTCCTTTGCATCTGTCATGTATTTATGGTGTAGAGGGCCCTGCAGCCTATTAAAAACATGAGTCACTATTTCAGGGAGCAGGACTTCACATTTTGCTGGGAAAAGGGATGTGAGAGGGCTGTGGGCCACACAAGCAATCTGGAAGGGGCCACATGCAGATCCAGGGCCACATATTGCCCACTTCTGACTTGAACTATCTAAAAGAGGCTCAAATATTATAGAGGAGTAAAGAGAGAGCAAGAAGAAAGAAGAGGAAATGTATGTTTGGGGCTTGCTTGCAGACTGTGCAATGCCAAACAAAATTGCCCTCTTAAAGATGCATACATCATCTTAGCTTTTAGGACTATTTCAAGAAGCAGTGTAAAAAGACTGCTTCCCATGACCACATCCTTTGTCTCCAAGCTCAGCAGAAAGGCTAGAGGAGAGCAGGATACCTGGGAGAGCCAAAGGGAGTACGTTTGCTGCAGAAGTATTAGTCTATGCTGTCAACCTAAAACAAGGGCGCACAAACTTTTCACCCACATTCAGATTGCTTTAATCTCAAGGTTGTTCTGTCCCATTTATAAATAACTTTCAGATGCTGGCATCAAAAAGTGAGGAAAATAGAATTCTTCCTCATCTGCACTGGCCAAATTTAATAGGTACAGTTGTTTCTAGATAGATTGAGATCTTCTTGTGCCTCTCTGCCGAACAGCTGTTAGAGACAACAAGAAGGCGAAGAACTAGTACTCCAGATTTAACACCAAACACACATAAAATTACAAGGAGTCAAATCCTGACTAAGCAAAGCTTTTTGCCTGGATGAGCAAACAGTTTTATTTTCTCCCACATCTGAATGGTTTCCATCCGAATTGCTTTCTCTCCTGTTGCTGAAGAATTTTCAAATTTTAGCAAATGAACTAAATGAATTTCTCACTCTTCCCTCCCTCAAAAAACAAAAACACAACCAAAAAAAAAGGCGACCAGCAGGAAGAACACAGTGATTTTAAAAGTCACCAGTATGATTCTTTTAATGAAATGATTATGAATGATTGCAGTGGTACTTTTAACTGCACAGTTTGTATCAGTTTTTACCTCGCTGTGCCATGTGAAGACTGAGTTTGATGCAAACATAGAAATGGAAGTTTATCCCTCATCTACCTCTTACACTCCTACAGGAAATCCATCCTCTGAAACTATTGCAGGAAGTGGGAGGAAATTTCCAACCGATGTCAAATTACACCACCAGATTGCAAACTATTTGTGCATATGGAAAGCAACAGAGCAACCTGCCCCATTTCCCCTATTTGCTTAAAAATTATGAAGATTAGATAAATGTTTTGATCTAAATCTAGGCACCAGATGGAAAGCCTGAAATCTAGGTAAATATGGCTCACAACTAACAAATTTGTCAGTCCTGGTATTGTTCAATTTTCTCTCTTTTTTCTTTCTTTCTTTTTTTTTTACAATTTTACATTAATTTGATCCCATTTCTTCATTAGTTTGTAATTATTTTTAAAACCAGGATAAAAATCATGTACATTGTTCTCTACCAATTTCCCAAATGTACACATTTTTGTAGACAAAGTCTACTGTGCACCTTTTGTCAACAATTTAATGAATATAATAATAATAATAATAATAATAATAATAATAATAATAATAATAATAATAATAATAATAATAATAATAATAATAATAATAATAATAATAATAATAATAATAATAATAATAATAATAATAATAATAATAATAATTGCATCCAATCAAGTCAATACTGAGTCAGGCCAACCCTTTGTAGGGCTTTCTAGGTAGAGAGAACTCAAAAGTGGTTTACCATTCCCTTCTTCTGGGGGGCACCTTAGAACTGTGCAGCTTGCCCAAAAAAAGCCAGGACAGCATAAACTATACTTCAAAACATGTGCTATTTTTATGCCAGGTTTCACCACTACCACAGCTTTGGTTTTCCATGGGTGGAGGCCCTACATTTTGCTTTCATCCCATCAGATATTCCTAGATGTCCCATGGTATCTGTACCTCTGCAGGAAATAATCAAGCTTGTACTGCAGCTTGGGACTGAGAACACCTGCAAATCTCAAGGATTAAAACATCTAGCCAATTTTTTGGACTTCCATGTTTTCCCTGTCCCACTTTCTTTTAAGAACTTAGCCTGATGAAGAGTTCTGCAGAACTTAAAAGCTTGTGCCCTATTCTGAAATTAGGAACAGCCCTATTAAAAAGATTGCCTGCAATTTTGTTTTGTTCTTGTGGATCAATGCAGCTGTCTTTGCTTTTGGATTTCACAGAGTATAGGGGTATGGATATATAAGAGAGGAGGGAAGGGGGACCCGAGAGTTGGGGAAAGGCTAATGACTGGGATGTGCTTTGGTGGGCTGCTATGGCAGAATGGAGCAGCCGTGAATGTGCAAAAATACTGTAAGATCACCAGATCAAAGCAGTGGAAGTTCTGCCCATGGAATGTACAATAAATCATTTAGAAGTCACATGTTCCAGCTTCATGCATAGATCTAGACTATAGTGCTAGAATGTAGAAAGGTTTGTGTTTTGTAAGCTGGCTTCTGGGGACTTAGCCCTGAAAGGCAGCATAAAAGTACTTCAGATATATAAAGCAGAGAAGTGTGACTGCTCTTCTCTGTTTTAAGTGTGTTTTGGTTTGTGATTTGGCTGGGAAGTCTGAATCAGGAAAGTTCACATGTTACAATGTGGATGAAAGGATTCCCCACCAGCACCAGCTACATAAGGCTCTCAATGCAGCAACTTCCACCTCAACAGGGAGGGTGGTACCAATGTTCTACATTTGCGATTTGCAAAGTGAGGCATCAGTTATAAAGGGGGACTGATGAGTACCTCTACACCTGTAATACTAGAAAGCTGTTTCCTTTCTCACCCTCTGGTTGCCCACTGTGCACCCAGAAGGGAGAAGAAAGGAGTGGGAGGGGGGAAGCTAAGCCCCTTTAAATGTGTCAATTGATAAAGCTAATTTCAAAAAAGAGAAGCAAATGCTGTGGACAGACGGACTGCGAGAAACAACAGCAGCCCTCCAAGTCTTCTTCTGCAGCCCAAACTCCTCTAAAGTTGACATTGTCTCCCGTGATAACTTTTCTGCTGAGGTTGAAAACATTTTACTGCAGAGTTGCACACAGCTAGTATCATCACCCATCCCTCCCTCTCCCCAGCATCATTTACATCCTTAATTAGCTGTAATTCTGCAGTGCTCATTATAAAAGGACTGGGAACTATCAAGAATACCACAAGCAGGGGAGTTCAAGGGGAGGGACTAGAGGAAGGTCTTGGCAACCTGAGAGGTAAAGGGATGAATTAGCCAAAAAATGCTGGAACAATGCAGCCAACAATGGTGGCATAGGAATGCTGATCTAAGGCCCTTGCAGGAGCAGCAAACCTCTTCTCCGTGGAGATCTTTTGAGGCTTGGCAAGGTGTGCAACATTTTACGAGCAGTCTGTGATCTTCATTTCAGTTTCTTAATCTCAGTTTTCAGAATTCCAGTGTTACAAATCAGGAAATATCAAAGTGGTCTATGCTATTATACATATATACCCCATGTGTATATCTATATGCATGTCTTATACATTATGTTTATATAATGTATAAAGCATGTCCTAAGATACATTATATTGTAACTAGTACATTGGTCCTAATATATTGTACTGTACATTAAAGTGATATGAATGAAGTAAGAAACACCAGCATTCTATTGCTAATCCCAGCCATAAGTAGACCCATTGAATCAATTGTTGAATGATGAGTAAACAGGTATGTAAATGTCACTGAGTCAATAGGCCTGCTCTGATGAGAACCAGCAAGAGGATACTGGCCAAAGTAAAACAATACTGGATAAATTAAAACAGGATATGATGATGCAATTGTTAAGTAGTCTGTTTATGTGCTCAGAATTTCAAAACAGAACTCAGTCAGTAAATCTGACAAGGAAGTAAAGTGTATCTGACCCCCACCCCACCCCCCACAGAGCACACAGCTTTGATCTGTCCCATGGGAAGCTGTTCACTTTGAGATCCCCAGTAATTCTCTCAAGTCAGAACCAATGCTCGTATGTAATGCTGCTTAATCACACTGATCCTTGGCATCTGCTACACATGAAAAAGGAGGATCATGCACTCCACGTTTGGGCCACTGGAAATTGGACACCCATATTGTCAATGGTGTGTTCTCTATAAAGCACTACATGGACAGCCTGTCCATGAAGTGAGGGCAGCTGGCAACTCGGATGGGGACATCTTCTCCTGAAGATAGACCAGATAGGTGGGATATAAATAAATAAATAAATAAATAAATAAATAAATAAATAAATAAATAAATAAATAAATAAATAAATAAATAAATAAATAAATAAATATGAGGCACACCACTTCCTGAGCTACAAGCCATGCCTCCCATGAAGTATTCCTCTTCCTCCTACTTCTCCCTTCATATGTTGGATGTTGGATGAGTTCAGACTGATGGAGATGTGATGAAGGGGCCAGTGAGTGCAGCCCACTTCTCCCTATGAGGTAAATGATGGCAATGGGCGTGGGCCACCATAAAAGGAGAGCAAATGGTTGATTGTGTACTTTACTCTGGTTTTAGGGCTTGGAAGCCAGAAAGGTTATAAGATTTTATCAGGCAGCAAATTACGTTGATGGCTTTTGGTTACCATGAACCATGGGAAGGAGGTCACCATTTGCTGTTTTGTTTTGGAGAACTAAATGTTGCAGAGCAGCCCTGCTCTTCATCAAATGATTGTAATTACATGACGGATAAGTACCTAAACAGGGCTACTGTGTCCAAGACCCAAGTTGCTCAATTAAGGTTAAGTCAAAGCGGCATTCTAGTAGTGAATGTTGCATGGACTATGATTTTTTTTTAATGCTAAAAACACCTTTTGGCAAGTGTCCCATCACATATGACATTCTTTCATCCTCGTTGCTGTAACAACAATAGCAACAGCAACAGCAACAGCAACAGCAACAGCAACAGCAACAGCAATAACAACAACAACAACAACAACAACAACAACAACAACAACAACAACAATAATAATAATAATAATAATAATAATAATAATAATAATAATAATAATAATAATAATAATAATAATAATGTGCTGTCGAGTCAATTTCTATGTATAGTGCCCCTTTCCATGTTTTTCTAGGTATACTCAGAAGTGATTTACTATTCCCTTCTTCTGGGGGTGCTCTGGCACTATGCAGCTTGCCCAAGGCCTCACAGGCTGGCTTTTCTTCCAGGAGATACAGGGGAGAATTGATTCAATTGAACTGAACATCCAGCCTTTCGCTCCTGAGTTATATATTCAGCCAGCCAGCCAGCAGTAGCATCAAAAAAAAAATTTTTTTTGGCTGTAGCCAAGTCATTTATGGACTGGGATAGGGAAGCACTTCACCCCAAAATTTCAGGGAGAGAGGCTCCTCTACCTTGGTCATAAGTCACTGTTGACTGTACCTCTT
Organism: Pogona vitticeps; assembly: GCF_051106095.1. Taxonomy (NCBI): domain Eukaryota; kingdom Metazoa; phylum Chordata; class Lepidosauria; order Squamata; family Agamidae; genus Pogona; species Pogona vitticeps. Next base: position 117,082,979 of record NC_135785.1, read on the forward strand.
CTGTCCTTTTACAGTGTGAGCAAAAACACATTTTCCAATTTATTTCAAGTGACCTTCCTTCCTTCCTTCCTTCCTTCCTTCCTTCCTTCCTTCCTTCCTTCCTTCCTTCCTTCCTTCCTTCCTTCCTTCCCAGAATAATCATTATATATACTGTATAAATATTCTTATTAATCATAGCAAAGCTTTGCACAATTTAAAATTAGAAATATATATGAAATATAGGTAAATTAAAAACAAATTAAAATATTGAGATAATTAGACTGTTTTTGGTCAGAAGAGGGCTACTCCAATAGCATTAACTCAGCCATTTGCTAGATCTTTTGTACACAAAATGAAATTCCTCTTTACCCAATCCTAGGACATCTGTGAATACTTTGTTTCTGCTGTCTATTTCTTTGTTTGTGCTTTGGCATCAGGCTAAACCAGCCTTTCAAGTTACTTCTACTCCTATTCTGAAACTAACTTAAGTAATTATCTTAATTAAGATAGATACCTGGGGGGGCATTGAAATGATGCAGTCTCTCCATGTCTATTTAGTTTCTACTTGGGACAAAAACTTTCTGAAGATCAAATGCATGTTTAGAGAACAAAAACCAAACTAAGAAAGTCCTAGCAGGTGAATTTCTAGAAGCCCATGAAAAATGTTTGCTACTGAGGATTAGGATTGAGAATTGAGGATGAAGTTTGGGGTAAGAGAAGAGTGTCATCAAAAAACCTTTTTTGCATCCCATGAGCATATACTGAAAAGATATCTATGTCTGTTCATTCCTCACTTATTCACATATTAAATGCAGGGATAAAAATAAATTGATGGTTTTGTGGTCTTTTCTGGTTTCATGGTTTTGCCAAAATGCAAATCAGGAGAACAGAGTACAGATTTTCTTAAATGCTGAAGAACTGTCGTCTTTGCCCAGAGTGGCCTTATGACCAGGTAATCACACACAGGATTGTGATGCAGACCCCCATAGAATCAAATAATCCCAAGTGGGAAGGGGAAGACTATTCCAGGTAGCACCCTTCCCCCAGAACTGCAACTAGACAGGGTGACTAGGGATTTGACCCAGAGTGCCGAAATCTGTTGCTGTTATATGTTGTCAAGTTGCTTTCAAATTAGGGAAACCCCAGTTGGGTTTGGAGGTAGATGTGATGTTTACCAAAAGGAGTGGTTTACTACTTGCACTCTCTAGTGAGTTTCCATAGCCAAGGGGTAATCAAATGACTTTAATCCCCACTTCATCCATAACAATGCAATTTAGAAATGAGCAGACACCCTCTGTTTTTCACCAATCAGCTATTTGCTCAACAATGGCTAAAGATGTCCCTGCATTTATACTCTTCTCAAACAGGAGAAAGGCAGCATTTCTGGGGGAAAGAGACTGAAATCTCCCAAACTGCCCCATCCCACGCCCACAAGTTAGAGGATCAAGCCTGCAACATCAGATGACTTGATGGCAGAGGTGTGCTGCATGGAAGAATTATAGAAGCCATTGCATGGGAAGAGGTACTGTAGTTAATATACTCAATGTAAGTTCAAAAGGGAAATCCACAAGTATCTCGGACACATTTTGGGGGGATCTCATCACCGCAACACGGACTATACCCAAGAATAAAGGCTTCAACCCACCCACTTCTGATCCAGTGACAAATTCTGAGTCTCTTCTTTCTCTTACTCATTCTAAGATTTCCCATGCATACCAAAATCAAGCCCACTGCATGTGACTTTTTCCCTCTCCTCTTGGAGGCGAACTCCTTGAGAGGCAAAGGCGAGTGAGTCTGCCTGCAACCACTGCTTTTCAAACTCTTCTGCCTTCAGTAGAAGAATAAGATGGGGTGGAGAGCCGGGGAGAACTCAAAAGGGAATATTTATGGCCATCAGTGTTGCATCTCAGGTCTTTACTCAGGGTGATAAAGTAAGTTCTGGCTCGAGTTGGAACTAATTTAAGTTCCAGTTTATTTCTAACAATGTCTAGTTTTAAAAATGAAATTTTAATTGAATTACCCTGCTGTTACAAAAAAACAAAACCAAAAAAAACCAAATCCACTTTAACCCAGTTAGCTATTTATTTTTAACTGTTACTGTTGATTTTTTTATTAGTGTCTTTCTTTGCAGGGACATCTCCAAGGCTCAGTCTCTTGCCCCCCCCCCCGTCAAACAAATGGCAGAATGTAGATGGGATCCCAGTTATGTTTTGTTTCTTGCACCTGCACAGTTTTCAGCTCACACTGTACATTCTTTATGTTCATTTATAATTCTTGAACCATTTGGACAGTGTATAACTTTTGTATATCTATTTATTTAGATCTCTATAGCATTTACTCAGAAGCAAGATGGGACTTATTCCCAAATAAGAGAGTATAGGATTGTAGTCTGCGGGCTAAATCTATTACTCTTGCCTAGAACAGACCAAATGAAGAACAGATGAATCCGTGTAAAGTCCCATTGCTTCAGTTCATCTGTTCTTGTTGGGATAAAGAATTGGATGGGGCCATAAGAAATGTTTTGATTCCTTTTTATTTTCACTTTTAAAGTATTTCACTCAGTAGTAAAGTGTACTTATCAATATCTTTTTTTAAATGCCTTACTAAATATTATCTGGATATATGTGGTCTCTAGAAAAAAAAATACTGGTTGAAACCTCTGTTGTATCTGGTACTTTTATATTTCAAACTGTTCAGGGCTTTCTAATGTATATGCTTGGCAGACACTCTTTCTGATTAATATTTCAGTCAATTGCACAAGTGGTTTGGACATATATTTCTTATTCCAGATGTCATGCAAGCCTCAGAAATGTTTGAATTTCTGTGGCATAACAAAACTCTTGCCAGTTTAGAGAGGTACATAATTGTTGTTTCTAGTGTAGACCCATAGTATGGAAAATACTGTATGTTAAACTAGGGTTAATAAGTTTCCTAGTTTGTAAAAGAAATGTTTCCTGTGCAAAAATTAAGTAGAAAATTGAGTGTATTTTGAACCCAAGCTTGTTGAGTATGTTGCTAAAGGGAAGATAGGTAAGCAGGGGATGGATCGATAACTGGATCAGACATGCAGAAGAAGGCTGTGTTTACCTTCTGAAGACCAATCACAAAAAAGCCAGCTAATTTGCAAGATGTAGAAGCTGTTAACACCTCCTGCTCTGATACTTTTTCAACACCTGAAAGCATTTTCTCGTCTAGTCATGTGTTTTCCATAATGTAGAATTTGACCCTCAGCTATTATCCAGCCAATTATCATACTCAGACCAATTCAGAATTTTAACTACTTACTTTTCCTCAAATGAAAAGGAGAAACAGGGCTATGAGTCCTTTGTGTATTGGTGATAACACATGGCAGACATCTGAACAATCTCCTCAAGCAGTTGCATATCAGTGATGAACAACATAGGGACAACATTGATGACCTCGGGACACCATAAGGCAATGATGTGTCCACACCACCTTCTGGAATGGATCTGAAAGGAAGGGGTAGAGACATTGCAAAGTGGCTGTTTCTAATCCCATGCCCTCCATACAATTAAAAAGGAGTCTATGGTCAATAATATCACATTGGTAAAAGATTCAGTGCCTCAAGGAATAGAGAACTGCAGTCTTTCCTCTATGCAGAGCCTTTACTCCATGGAAAGAGCCTCACTGCTTTCTCTCCCTTCCCAAATACCCAGCCCCCTACCTTGGCCTGTCTCTGTGCCACCCTCTGTGTGTATAATGGTTTTGAATGTTTAAATTATCCCACATTTTCAGAAAAATGAGTCAAGAATGGGAGGTGCGTGCCCAATGGCACTTAGCAGTTCACAACAGAGGCAAAATTTGAAGTCAGGACTTTCTGTTGCATATTGCTAAATAGATAATCATTTACCTCCAATTATTTTTTTAAAAGAAATGACAATCAAGGCGCTTAAAATCTGAAAGGCAGCCATATTAGATCCTGATCCTCTAAAGCGGGTCACCTGATTTTACTCAAAAATCTCCCCCCATTCTTGTTAGGTTTTGTGCACATCTAGCTAGGAATAAATCCCACACATTTGGCGAACCTGCTTCTGAACGCACACACATGGGCCCTTGTGTGAAGTGGATATGACATTTTTGTTTGTTTACTTGCAGTACACCGATGGTCCTTTTTGCATTTGCGAATGAATAAATCAGGGTTCTCTCAGGTTTTGCACCCAAATGTCAGCAAACAGTTGTGTACTCCTTTATACACAAGAGCAGAAGCCTGCCGCCTTCTCACTTTACTTCATCCTGCAGAAGAGGAGGGACTGAGTTCAGATTCAGATCACTGCTCTGGGTAACAGGGACAAGAGATGAGTTCTGACGTCCTCCCCCGATTCCCCTGTTGGCCAGTCTTGGTTTTTGGAACAAAATACACCCTGGATCCACCCTAACTGCCACGCTGGAATAACGAAAGCTAGACATCTTTCCCAATTCCATCCAGAAAGGATTGCTCTTAATGTATCTGTTTTCATGGCTGACTCTGCCCAGCCATGTTGAGAGTTCAGCAAGATCAAGTGTGGCTGGAGAGTCTAGTTTGGAAGTTGCTAGTCCAAAGCGTAACTTTTCCACGCGGTGTTCCCAGCAATAGCAGACTGGAGTGCACAGCCTAGCACAAACAACAGCTGTCGGAGTCCTTCCGAGTCTCAGTGAGTCCTCCTGAGTGATTTTCAAAGCACTTTCAGTCCTCAGTGATGTCTCCCCCACCTCACCCCTATATACTGCCTGGAGGCCTGCATTGCAGCCACGGTCTGCCCCTGACACAAACTGTTCTCTTGGGTCAAAAAAATACCATGGATTGGAATCCTGATCTGGAATAAGTTGGGATGGCCGATGACCACACAACCACTGGCGGGATGAGTAGGGATATGTATATGTATTTCTGTCACTGTTGCTGCTGTTTTCGGGGGGGGGGGGAAGGGGTTCGGTGTTTTTGTTTTTTGTTTTGTTTTGCTCTTTCCCTAGATCCGTCTGCTATATTTTCTTGGATTTTGCCCCCCTTCCTCTTGTCATTAAGCCAGTGCCTTGCAAATGATGATGCAGCCCCTATGTGGGCCGCAGAAAAACACTTGGAGCGGGGCTGGAGTCGTGCTGGGTGGCTCTGATAGCAGAGCTAATGGGAGCGAATGGGATGCAGCGAACTGTTCTAATGATAGCAGCCAGGGAAGAGACAACAGTAAGAATAAATAAATGTTAACTATTTTCCTCTTCCAGACATTTGCATCTACTGCCATTAAGTTCATTTAAATAAGAAATAGGGGGGAGAGGAAGAGAGAACTAGAAGGGGGAAACTTGCTAACACTCTTAATAATGAGTGTCTAAAAATAAATTAGTATCTTGGGGTGCACTTAAGGCATTTTAAAAATAAGCACGATCTGGCCCCTCCAGACACACACACATACCTCCTTTCCCCTTTTTTTGAAAAGTGTTGGAGGGTTTTTAATTTGGGCCGAGTAATTTTGGTGCAAACGCTTGGGCGCCTTTCGTTGGGAAATTGGGAGAAATGCAAACAAGAATTCACTTCATTAAACAGGGGCAAACACTAGAGAAATTGCACTTACTTATGGAAATGACTTTTAAACATGAACAGCATTTGCTTGCATCGCTTTGCGCAGGAATTTTCGAAAAAGATTATACATGTGAATAATTCACTGTGGGCCAATTAGAGGATAGCTTCATTCCTTCCTCCCTTGCCACTGTTTCTCGGCACATTTCTCCTCCTGCCTTTCGTTTGAACTACTTGCTCCCTCCTTGACAGTATCTTTTTTCCTTAAATTCCTGAAAATAATTTTTTCAAAAGAACCAGAAAGAAAAAAAAAATTACACATGGAAAAACCCCACAAAACTCAAAAGAAATGGTGACAAAGTCAAAGAAAACACGGCTCAAACATGGCAGAATTTTGATATTGAATCATGATGTGGCTGTAACATAATTTTTTAAAAAAGGAGTAAGATTCTCCCCTGGTGTTGCTAGGACCTATGCCAAGGAGGATGTGTGAGTGCCAGGCATTGAAGAAGTTACTTATGTGGATTATAATTCCCAGAATCATCCTTAAGCAGTCTTCCAACCAGGGATCTTGGCAAATCTTTCAGTCTTGAGTCCAAAGTCCCAAGTCTGAGTCCCACTTAACAACAAACTTTTCCTCCAGAAAAAAAGGGAGAGGGTGGGTGTCACAGGTAGAGTTCAAGTTGCTGAACCCCCTCCTGAGCTAAGTTGAGCCCCCAGTGCAACTTAAGTGCAACTTGATAGTGAATCCCGCCACTGGAGTCCCCACCCCTGCTTCCAACATGGACCCTAAACATACTTACCGAAATCTTTATCTACTTCAAAGGTAGATACGCTGTCCACAGGCAGTTGATCAACATACAAGTAAGCCATATATCTACTTTACCACACCTGCTCTATTAGTATTATTCAGTACTTTTTCTGCCTTTGCCATTTTATCAGTGTGTTTTTTTCATCTACTTTTAAATTTGCACTAAAACACCTTGCAGTCTCATAATGTATTTGCTCAGAAACATTTAAATGAGAAAAATGTTTTGTGTGCAGGTTTCTCAAAAATAATCATTTTAAAACAGTATTTTTCTGGGCAATGCTCTAAGAGCATTGTCAAAATTAATGCCTGTTTTGAAAATCAATGCGAGAACATTCTTCAGGGTACCTCCACAAATGACATTCACGTTACTGTGAAAAAAGAATCTGCCATTCATTGTTTCTCTCTACTGATGGGAGAACAAAAGATATGACTATGTTTTTGCTAATAGTTTCACAGGTCACAGACTGAATATATTCATAAAGAAATGCGATAGGTGTCCATTTGTTTTTCATCCCTAGGTTAGCAGAACCATTCTGGAAGTAAACCACGAGTAGCTCCAGTTTTCTACCTGGAATTTCAGGGTGGCTTTTCTTCCCCTAGAAGCCTGTTTCTGGAAACTTTCCCTGATGGTAGATCTCACTGATTCAACTGGCAGATCACTGCTCTCTGTCCCTAAGTGCCATAAATCACCTGTTCACTCCATCATTTCTCACAACAGACTGGCACAATTATTCATGCAGAGATCCTCCGCTGGAGGGAGGGTTCCAGCCTACTATGGCTAACTGGAGCCATCTTCAGATAGGAGACCTGGCACAGCTCTTTTACTAGGCAAATTTCCAGAGTTGTAACCATGCTCGTTTGTTCCTGCAAAATCAGTAAAGAACATAGTGGAGTCGTAAGCCCTGGGGATCCCCTCTGACCCAGGGGCTGATTGGGAAACATCTTGAAAACGTCTTCAGGGAAAGAGGCCAGATGTCAGCTGACAGCATGGACAGACCCCAAAGTGGATACATCCAACCCTCTCTTTCACACACCTCTTATGCAGACAGGCACACACCAGTTCAACACAACTCTCTCTCTTTCTCTGACACACAGACATAGTCACACTGAAAGACATAGACACACATCTGTTCTCTCTCTCTCTTCCCAGCCCTGTCTCCTTGGATCAGTCAATGAAAGGCTTTTCCCCTTTTCTTAGTGTTGAGTAAGGAAAAGTTGCTATCTTCAATCAGTTGTTGACTGGGAATAAGACCTTTTCCCTGCCCAACTGTAAGAACAAAGCATTTCTTAGTAGTTGACGGGGAGGGGGGCTTTATGCTGACCAAAAGCTGATCAGAGATGACACCTTTTGCTTGGGAGGGAGAGGGAATGGGTCTTGGAGAGGGCCTGGAGGGAATAGGTTCTGAAAGCAGGAGTAATGCCCAAAGAAGAAACTAGTGGGCCAGAAGGAGAACCCCACAGAATGTATCCAGCATACAGGACAGGGGATCTCCATACATGCCTTAGGGCCAACAGAATGCTGCACAAACCAGAACCCAATCCATTTAATGCATGGACTGCAGGGCATTATTAAGATACTATGAAACCTGGGACAAAAAGGTTTGTTTGTTTGTTTTTTAGGTTTTTCCCCAACTTGAGTTAGCTGATGTGCCTTCCTCTGTGTGGGGCCACCCAGGAGGGTTGGCCTTTTTTTAATGTCTTACTTTCAAAAGGCATTGATAGACTGTTATCTTTACATATGCATGATTGTGGGTGGGTGAGTGGTTTTCAATGAGTTAGTGGGATAGTTCAATGAGATGGTGGATATGACTGCAGACCCAGAGTTTGGGAATCCAATCCCCCGCTGTATCTCCCAGGAGAACAGCCTGCTTGTGTAGCCTTCAACAAAGCTCCAGAGTGACCCCAGAAGGGAATGGTAAATCGCTCCTGAGTCCACCATAGCTGGAAAACTTATGAGTCAGAATTGACTCAACAGCACGTAATTATTGTTTTTAGGGAGAAAAGAAGTGCAAAAAAAGAAAAATACAGACAGTGGTGGGGGAAGGACTTAGGTAAAACAGACTTTCTTTTAGCAGATATTTAGAAACTTTGGAGAACTTTTAAATATCTTACTCCTTTGTCTACCCTAGGAAATTCTTAACTGATTGTGTTAAGAGTGGCTGTTTTAAAAATTCATTGGTCATTCAGTACAATCATTTCCCCTCTCAGAATTTCTGCAACAAGAACGTAATGGGTTCCTGCAGGTGTAATTTCTCCCTGCCCCATTTAAATAGGCTGCAAAGACTGGTTAGCTTCAGACAACGTTTCTGCAGCTAATCTGGCCATTGGATAATCTATATATCTTTTGCTTTAACCTGTTTTGTTGATTTTTATGTATTATTTTGCTTTAAAATATTATTCAGTGCCCTTTACGGTTGTTTAAAGGTGGGTTATCAGTCCTTCAGTCAATCTAATGTTATTCATGTCAGTCAGCTTCTCCTAAGCGGATGACAAGGAAGATGGTTTGGAAGCACCTCCCCTGCTTAAAGAACATGTACGACTTTTTCTGTTTGAAGTTGAACCTCTGGGAAACCAGCTCTGCACATTTTTTTTTTTTTTTGGGCAGTGTTTGGTTTGAAGCCATGAGAAATCAGTAGCAGAGCACAGGGTGCTTGAAGCCTAGTGCCTGTAATATCAGAAACACGGTCACCCTTGAAACCTTGATTGATTGATTGATTGATTGATTGATTGATTGATTGATTGATTGATTGATTGATTTGATTTATATCCCGCCTATCTGGACCCATGGCCCACTTTGGGAGCAAGTGTGTAATTGGACTGCTTGTTCCCATGATTTCCAGACACCCACACCTTCCTTAAGCAGCAGAGCAGCCACATTTTTTATTTTTCCCACTGATACCTACTGTCATAGCCCATCTTCTTCACTGTGATTGGTCAGAAGAATGCAAGAACAGGCTTCTCGTTGGGTTGGGTTGTCTATGCAGCCCATCATTCATTGGGATCATGTCACATGGATAAGTATCGCCACCTGCCTATAAGCAACAGCAAAATTTCCTGCTTCAACATTTGCAAATCAATAAGAAAACGGGGAAGAAGATTGCCACAAGGTTTGTTTTTACTTCAGTTAGATGTAAAAGAATTGTGTTGCATGCTTAGAAATGGTTACTATAATTAATTTAGAGGATATGAAATTATTGGAATTACTTGGGCTTGAGATGACCTACTGTTGGCTTCAGGTCACTCTCAGATCAAGAATGAAATCTCTGATATGGCAAACCCACATAGAGGATCAACCTTCCACACGACCTGCTAGACCAACCATCCCTAGCTTTGGGAAACCCGGGTGTTCTCAGCCTGCAAGCTCCCAGAAATCCCAAAACAGCACAGCTGGCGGCGAACGCTTCTGGAAGTTGCAGGCCAAGAACATCTGGGTTATCCAAAGTTAAGACCACTGTGCTAGACAAAGATTCTCCCAAACAAGGTGTATTTAAAAAGTTTGCATCCGGAGAAATGTGAACAAAAACTATGCACAATTTTCCATATAAGCATAAAATTCAACTGGACATTAAACTGAAAGAATGAAAGATCAAGGGACCCTAAAACATGCCGATCTCTAACAAGGGATTTTATTGCCATCCCCACCATTTGATCCACATGCATAACCTAACATACCCTATTGCACTTTTTGTAACTTTGGTACCAGATCAGCTGAAAACACAACATGCAACATCTTAGACTGTATTTCATTTGTTGCAGCTCCCCGGGTCCTGCACCTATTTTTGATCATTTTGCTTAGGGATATCTTAATGACATAAGCAATGTTCTTGCAGATTGTCCCCCAAACACATGAGGTGGATGAAAGGGAAATGAATCATACGGTCTCCTCCTGCTGGTTCTAGTCAAAGCAATCTTCTGCCCTTTTTGTAGATTTTGTTTAGCAAGGCCCAGCTGTATGTTATACACTTACTGCCCATCCAATGGAAAGAAGAGCCTAGGCAAAAATAATAAAAGCACATATTCCTGCAGGAACAGAACATAAATTGCAATGGAGCAGAAATATCAAGGTGAAGTATGGGTACAATCTGAATGCTGAGAAACTGGAAAACATAAAAGTCTCCCTCTGGGCAATCCCACCCAGGTGGGCCACTCCAGCAGTCCAGGGTTGTCCTGGCCTCTTCACCATTATTACGAGCAGAGGGTCCCCTGCTTGCCTTTGACTCTCAGCACTGTTTGCCAAGGAAGAGATTACATGAGTTAAGGGCCTCCTCCACCCTCTACCTTTCCAGTCCTGCCAGTAATGTAAGAAGGAGTCAAGATACTGACCTCCCAGCTCTAAGAAAAGGTGGCCAAAGCTGTCCCTCTGTTTGAGGCAGGCAGCCAAGCACCAGCTTACACATAGTACACACTTCTTGCTGCCCCTACACCACTCATGGGTGCATCCATAACATATAAACATGCCATACAGAAGGGGAGGTAGCAATCGTGGCAGCAGTAACACCAGTAGCACTTCTGCTTCCTTCTCCGTTTTTGGATAAAGGGCCAGAAGGAAGGGAAGAAGAAGCAGGTAATAGTGGCTGCAGGGGTGGCAACTAGAGATTTGTAGTTGAATATGAATATCCCCCCGCAGGTGGAGATAATGAGGGTCTGGCCCCATGGGGCCAGATGGTCCACTCACAATTACGCCGCTGCTGTGACCACTGTGGAGCCTTCCAATGGCTCCAGAGATTGTGTTCGGTGAGCCACACTCTGACTTAGCAGAGAGGCTTGTCGTCCCACCTCCTGCCAGAAGTAGCAAGCCGAATGCAATTTCTGGAGCCATTGGAAGTCTCCGCAATGGTTGCAGCAGTGGCGGAACCGTGAGTGGACCATTTAGCCCCCATGGGCCTGGACCCTCATTATATTCACCTATGGGGGGATATTCATGTTGTTGTTTGTCACGTCCAACTCTTGTGACCCCACAGATCAGAGCATGTCAGGCCCTCCTGTCTTCAACTGCCTCCCGGAGTTGGGTCAAATTCATGTTGGTAGCTTCGATGACCCTGTCCAACCATCTTGTCCTCTGTCGTCCCCTTCTCCTGTTGCCTTCACACTTTCCCAACATCAGGGTCTTTTCCAGGGAGTCTTCTCTTCTCATGAGATGGACAAAGTATTGGAGCCTCAGTTTCAGGATCTGTCCTTCCAGTGAGCACTCAGGGTTGATTTCATTCAGAATGGGTAGGTTTGCTCTCTTTGCAGTCCAGGGGATTCTCAAGAGTTTCCTCCAGCACCACAGTTCAAAAGCATCAATTCTTCAGCAGTCAGTCTTCTTTATGGTCCAGCTCTCACTTCCATACAACACTACTGGAAAAACCGTAGCTTTGACTATGTTCACCTTTGTTGGCAAGGTGATGTATCTGCTTTTTAAGATGTTGTCTGGGTTTCTCATCACGTTTCTCCCCAAAACCAGGTGTCTTTTAATTTCGTAGCTGCTGTCACCATCTCCAGTGATCATGGAGCCCAAGAAGGTAAACTCTGTCACTGCCTCCAGGAGGTGATGGGACCAGTGGTCATTATCTTAGTTTTTTTGATGTTGAGCTTCAGACCATTTTTTTTTGCGCTCTCCTCTTTCACCCTCATTAAGAGGTTCTTTAATTCCCCCTCACTTTCTGCTATCAGAGTGGTATCATCTGCATATTGGAGGTTGTTGATATTTCTTCTGGCAATCTTAATTCCTGCTTGGGATTCATCCAGTCCTGCCTTTTGCATGATGTATTCTGCATATAAGTTAAATAAGCAGGGGGACAATATACAGCCTTGTCGTACTCCTTTCCCAGTTGTTCCATATCCTGTTCTAACTGTTGCTTACTGTCCCACATATAGATTTCTCAGGAAATAGATAAGGTGGTCAGGCACTCCCATTTCTTTAAGAACTTGCCATAGTTTGCTGTGGTCCACACAGGCAAAGGCTTTTGCGTAGTCAATGAAGCACAAGTAGAAGTTTTTCTGGAACTCTCTGGCTTTCTCCATAATCCAGCACATGTTAGCAATTTGATCTCGAGTTCCTCTGCCCCTTCGGAATCCAGCTTGTACTTCTGGGAGTTCTCGGTCCACATACTGCTGAAGCTTACCTTGTAGAATTTTGAGCATAACCTTGCTAGCGTGTGAAATGAGTGCAAATACGAATATCCCCATATCTAGTGGCCACCTGCTGCTGAGGCAGAAGGAAGCATCCGCCACTAGAGAGGGGCACAAATTAAAAAATTAATTGCAAAATTAATCAAAAAATTGTGAATCTGTCGATTTGTGTTCATTCAAATAGATGCCCCATGCATACAAATCAACAAATTGTTAGTGATTTTTTATTTGTTGGGCTATAAAATGACCCCCCCCCCCCCAGGCACCTAAAGAGACAAATATTGCAGAGACATCTCCCCTGACTCTTCTCTATAATCCGTTCAAGTTTGGTGAAGATTCGGTTTCCCCAAGCCAGCTGCTAAAGGTCACTTTCCTGGGAGGACCCACTTTTTGGGTATATAACTTGGATAACTGAAACTCAGTCTTCACCAAACTTGGATAGATTGTAGAGGAGAGACATAGGAAGTGTCTTTTTGATTAGGGTGTATCCAGGTGCCTTGGGGGCTGTTTTATCGTGTTTTAAATGCAAAAAGGAAAAAAAATCATAAATTTGTTATTTGTGATTTGTCGACCTTGATGATTCACAGATCAAAATGAATCATCATTTTTTTTCGATTTGTGCCCATATTCTAGCTACCACCATAAATTGGCTATATGTAGATCCAGCTACTCAACATTGCTCATGCCATGGTTGGATTCATGTGCACGAATTTTGTAAGGATAGTGGCAAGATCATCAGAACAGTATATAACTATCAGTGGCAGTGCAGTTTTCCTCCTCTCTTCTTTCTGCCATCTGAAGTGCCGGCTGCACTGGGCCGCATGGCATGGCTGGTCCTTTGGCCCCAGGCGCTGCAGCATGGAGTGTCTCTGAGGTGCCAACGCAGACACTCCATGAGGAATAGTTTGTCTCATTCTCCCCACCCACTCAAACTGGTCAACAGGTTGCGGAAGGCTCGCTCCAGATTGTGATGGAACAAATCTTGTGCCACTATAATGAGGTGCATGTCTTCCCCTGATAAAGCTGTAGCCTGTCATGTTGGATGTCATGGTATAGTAGATACCTGTGAATTCTGTGAATTGACATACCTGTGAATTCTGCATCTGGCCCTGTAAGAAAAATGACTCTCCACAGCCACATATTGCCAGTATTCAAACCACATAACTACCAGACTGGGAACTGCCTGTTTGGAGTTCTGTATGTCCTTCCAAAAGTGTTGCCCTAGGGACAAACCTGTGATCTTTCAGAAGAGAAACCTTCTCCGGGAAAATGAAAAAACTGGTAAAAAGGAAAATGAAAGGGAAAAATAATGAAATGGATCATCTTTCTCTATAATTCTCCAGATTGGGACTACTCACCTCTCTTCCCAGCATATGTTGGAGGAGCAGCATTTTCATAACAATTGTTCACAAATAAAATTGAGAGATAAAGTCAACATCTTCTGGAAACTCCCAAAGCTCTTGCACAAAGCTCCCTGCACCAATTCATCTGAAAATTGGCATAATTCAAGAAATATTAAATTCAATTTGCACAATTCCTTTGATGTACAGTTTGGAAAGCCCAAACTCATCACCAGTTGTTTCTAATCTACGTCTGTAAATTACATCTAATTGTGATAAACAAGAAAGAAGTTATGGCCTTTTGTTGATTTCTAGCTAGAGGCAGTATGAGGATATGGACGTGAATATCTGAGGGGAGGTGATTGCCAGAACTTGTATCAAGTCAGACATTTTAAAAGTTGGTCCAAGCCAAATTATGGGCATTTCCCCCAACTCTGGTTGCCATTGAGTCATGTTTCCAAGCACATCCCAGTATTTGCACTGGAATGTATAGGATCTCAGGATATTCTGCTTTTGTGGCGTGTGGTGCAAGTGACATTATCTGGCGTAATAGTTTGGTGACCGAGTGGACACCACATAGGAAGCCCATGTTTCATTGTGAAAGAAAAGTGAGAGGCCAATGTGTCAAAGCAAACCCAAGTTCCTTGTAACTGTCTATCAAGGACTATACCGTAGTTCAATTCTCCTCAGGCACTTCATGGTCTCCTCTTCCCTCACATGATCCTGCCCATCCTTCCATGTTGCCCTTATGCCTTAAGGTGACTCACAAAATGCCTCTGGAATGCTACCTCTGTACGTATGTGTGTGCATTCACGTGTGCATAGGTATGAATATATATGTACTCCCAAACATAAATGTGTGTCGAGGGGAAAGAGCCACCTCCGTGTCTTCCCAGAGACATCTGTTTCGATTTCAGAGAGTCCAGAGCAGGAACGGGTTCTGCCCAGAGCAGCTGGATAACTGTCCTTTTTTGTAACCATGCTACAGTGGAGTCCTCTGTGCCCACTCTCGGAAATGGGTTTTCTCTTCTTTCCTCCACCCTTGCTTCACAGCAGAAACAGTACAGAACAACAACAACAAGATTAAAGGGGGAAAAAAGGGGAGGCACATCCACATTCCACATGAGAGAGACTGCGTAACTAACTTGGACATGGTTTTGGTGGCTATCAAGACGTGTCTCGGGGTAGACAGACACTATACGTACATGTACACATGTATGTATGTATGTACGTATGCATGCATATACAGCATGTGTTTCTGAAATACAGCTATGGCCTCCTCAGCCTCAGAACTCCTGCTTGCTGCAGTGTTTATGACATTCATTCTCTTTCTCACCCTCCCCAGCTTCTAATAATTTAGGCAGTTGAGACAAGGACTAGTAATAGAGAGATGGAGATGGGACTCAAAGGGCAATAATTTAGAACCAGATTCCTGCTCTGTTATCGCCTGCAAAGCCATTCCTGGGAAATGACTCCCCCCCCTTCTCCCCACCCCTGCCCTGGCTGCCTTATTCTACCATAACAATAACAGAAATGCCTGCAGGATGCATTTCTGCTCTCTCTCTCTCTCTCTCTCTCTCTGTGTGTGTGTGTGTGTAAGAGAAAGAGAGAGAAAGAGAGAAGAATTCTCTCTGCTAACACCCCTCTCTTCCTCTGCACTCTGAAGCTCAATTGCTGGCCCCTCCCCTGAGAGAAGGATTTAAAAATAAAAAATAAAATAAAAATAAAATAAAAATAATGAAAGGGGTAATAAGAGAGGAGGTAATGGAACATTCTCCAACTGGGCACATGTCAGAAGCCATTATATGTGCAGTGGATTTGCATAATTCAAGAAGCATCAAATTAAATTTGCATAATTCCTTTGATTACACTTGTTATTAAATGTAAGTGACATTGATTTACAAAATGGCCCAATATAAGGTTAATAGCAAATGTCACCTTCCAACAGGGTGAAGAGGGTGTATGTGTGGTGGTGTTGGGGAGGGGAAGCGGCGGGGGCGGCGGCAGAGGGGGGGGCTGGCAATTGATTCCTTAAAGGGCTCTGGCCTCCTTCCTGCGTTTTCTCAAGGCTGGTATACAGACAGAGGCTTTTCAGTTTCATCTGGACAAGATGTAATTAGGATCGCCTGCCATGTGGAGTTAATGCCATGATTCTATTATGGTGAATGTTCAGCTGTTGCAGGCACTACAAAGCCTGCTGATAGGAGGGCTTAAAGGAAGGGGGTCCCATCAGACTACTGAGACCCTTCCACCCACAAAAGATCAATGGACTTACTTAAAATATGTTAAACTCTGGCAAATAAAATAATCATCCCACAAAGCATATGTCTAATGCAAAGGTTGGAAAAGTTGTTTTTTGAGACCACAACTCTCAGAATCTACCAGTTGGTATAGCCAATGGTCATACCAGTTGGGAATTTTAAGGATTGTAATCCAGAGAGTAACTTTTTCCAAGCTGTAATTTAATGCCTAGGAGTCTATCCACACTGAATATTTTCTTCAGCTTTCTTTGCAACCACAATGCTGGTACTAACCCTGCTGTCCACAAGGCTGGAACTAGTGTCAACAAAGTCAAAGCAGGACAGAAAATGTTGCTGTCCTGTCAGGTAGTGAAGTATTTTTGTTCTGACACTCATCCAGGAGATCTTTCCAGAAGACATCAAGGTCCTTTTCCATTACTGCCTAATGACCAGCTATTTTCAGTGGGATAATGAATTGTATGAACAGACAGATGGAGTGGCCATGGGGAGTCCCCTCAGGCCAGTTATAGCCAACTTCTACATGGAGCATTTCGGAGAACAGGCACCCTTTGCACCCACAGTCTGGTTCCGATATGTGGATGACACTTTCGCAATTTGGAACCACGGTGAAGAAAAATTGGAAGAATTTCAAAACCATCTCAACAGCATCCACCCAAATATACAATTCACCATGGAAAATGACTCCCATTCTTAGATGTCATGATTGTACGCAAAACTGACCTCCTATTGGGACACAAGGTCTACAGAAAACCCACCCACACAGACCGGTACCTACAGAAAAATTCCAACCACCACCCATAGCAAAAAAAGAGGCATAATCAAAACACTGGTAGACCGTGCAAATCGGAACTGTGAAGCTCAATTTCTCAGCACCAAACTCAGCCATCTAAATTGGGCCCTACAGGCAAATGGCTACTCCAAAAATGAAATCAGAAGAGCCATCAAACCAAGAAAACAACACCAAACTGAAGAAGAAAAGCAGCCACCCACAAATAAAAGTATTTCTGCCATACATTAAAGGGGTCGCGGACCGCATGGGAAAACTATTGAAAAAACACAACCTACAAACAGTATCCAAACCCACCACAAAAATACAACACATGTTAGCGTCAGCAAAGGACAGAAGGGACCCCCTCACCACTGCAGGAGTATACCAGATACCTTGCAGTTGTGGCCAGGTATATATTGGAACCACAAAATGAAGCATCCACACCAGAATCAAAGAACATGAGAGACACTGCAGTGTAAAACAACCGGAAAAATCAGCAGTAGCTGAACATGCTCTAATACAAGCTGTACATGAAATTCTATTTCAAAATACTGAAATATTGGACAACATCAGCAATCATTACGTTAGACTGCACAGGGAAACCACTGAAATCCACAAACACCAGCAGAGTTTCAACAAAAAAAGAAGAAAGCTTAAAACTCAACAAAGCTTGCCTCCCAGCACTGAAAAATACAGTGTGCAAAAGGTCAACAAATTCGACCCAGCCACAAGGACAGGGGATCACTACACACAAAAGACCAACTAACACCCATCAATCACAATGACAGATAATCTCTCCTCCTCATCACAATACACCCACAAGAAAAACATACTGATCATCATAATCACCCATCTCCTAAAAAGGACAAAAGCTAATCCAACAGCTATAAATACTCAACTCCCAAACTGCACCAGAGCACAGAGTGCTACTCCTGTTCTCTGAAGATGCCAGCCACAGAAACTGGTGAAACGTTAGGAAGAACAACCTTCAGAACATGGCCAAATAGCCCAAAAAACCCACAACAACCACCATTTTTGTTCTGCTTTCCTTGGCTTTGCTGCAGTGCAAGATCTGCCTATGTGGACTTCAGTATCATATTGATGTGTGTTGATCTGTGCACTTTGTAAGTGTGTGTCATTTGGTGGCATTTCCTTATGGGTGTTTGACTTTTCCTTAGTCTCTACCCCACCATGAGTGGGGAGTGAGATCTCTGGGAACAATCCCAGGATTGTGTAGACAGGTGGTTCCAGGAGGACCCAGTGCATCCCATTGTGTCCAGCAAAAACACCCCTTCCCTTTGTGTGGATGGCAATACCAGGAATATCTGTTCAATTCTGCAATAATAAAGATACTGGTGCAGGTATCTTTTCTATTCAAAGCACATATTCTGTGCTATGGAACTTGCCTGTTACCACCTCTGTGATTCTCTGCCCCATGTTATGTTTCTTTTCCACAGAAATATGGGAAGCAGGATGTTGCAGAAGGTGGTCATGGGCAGAACAAGCTATGTATGGCAGAGATTACAGGAAGCTAGGCCATTTTGGAAAATGTGTCTTATCTCCCAGTAAGTAATTTTTTCTCTTCCACATAGTGATTGCTTCATAGATAAGTGCTTCAGCAAACAGACTTTCAAATTAAGCCTGTGTTTACCTCCACTGGCCAATTAAACAAACAAACATCCCCACCTGACTGGAAAGTAAAATATGGAGCTGGGTGAATGCATGCACTCTGACAAACAGATGTCTCTCAGCACTTAAGGAAGCTTTGTTTCCAACAGCATGCCAGCCACTCCATCTCACTAACACATGCCAAGCCTGGGTTGGTAGATCTTTTCCCCTCCGAGTTCTCTGGAATGTCATAGCTCAGTGGCAAGAGGAGGATGTGAGTTTCTTTCACTTTGTGCTCCATGTGTAGGGGCTACTGAAGTAAACTCATTTCATTTAGGGAAGAGTAAAGTGATACGTTTATTGAACTTCCAAAAAGAGCGCAACAAATTGCAAGGATTCACAAGTAAAATCCCGCTTTCTCACACTGAGTGCCACCCCTTCATGGATAGTGCAGAAAAAATGTAGGACATTTAGGGCTTGTTTGTGAGTTAGTAATAAGCCCATAAACATACAAATACAGCTTCTATGATTAAATAAATAAACAATTACATTAGCAGAATTCTTGGTCCCTAAATCACTCTGTACATGGCGACGGGTTATTTACTGTTGCTATGTTGTTGCTGTTGTTGTCGTTGTTGCTGCTGCTGCTATTGGTTAACAAGAGAGATTCCTGTTAGAATAAATTTGGCTTCAGCTGT
Organism: Pogona vitticeps; assembly: GCF_051106095.1. Lineage (NCBI taxonomy): Eukaryota > Metazoa > Chordata > Lepidosauria > Squamata > Agamidae > Pogona > Pogona vitticeps. The sequence continues at coordinate 117,102,067 of NC_135785.1, forward strand.
CTGTCCCTGCAGTTGTCATCTTTAGCACCCACACACAGTGAGTTCAGAATCTGCAGGACACTTGTGTGGCATGAGCTCAGTCACAGCAAACTAACTGCAGTTCGTGGCCAGTATCTTTCTGTTTGACAACAGAGTTTTAAATGCTCCATAATGACAAAGAATCATGGCGAAGGAACAGTGGAGTAGGACTGGATAGCATTTCTTATGTGACAGACTAAATCTGGAGAACTTTTAAAATTTAACTTGAGTTCCAATATCTACACTGGTAAAATTTAACCAAGAGCCCATCCATACTGACGTTCCTTGTACCCACTGATATCGGTGCTACACCCTGGTCTCTACAAAATGCAGGGCTGTAACTATTGTCAATAGGGTCAGGGTCAGAGTGGGACAAAAAAACCCACAACCCAAACCTTTATTTCCTTATTTATTTATTTTTTTACACTGCCACCAGATGATGATGTGTTTTTCTTGTGTTTTGGTCTGATTTGCTCCAGAAGAGGATATGCATGCCTGGACCCTAGTACTGTATTATTTCATGCTGATCTGCGCACTTTGTAGGTGGGTGTCATTTGATGACATTTCCTTATGAGCATTTTTTTATTGTTGTTGGTCAGTCTCCACCCTCCATATCTCATTGATAAGGAAAACAAGGAGGGACAGGAAGAGAGAATGAAGTGGGCAGGGAGAGGGCAGAGAAGACAGGCAAAAGGGGAGGGCCATCTGTGCTGGCGATGAGACATCTGAGAGTCATTCTAAATGTGTATGGACAGGCAATACTGGAATGACCCAGTGCATTGTACTACCTCCAGCAACAAATATTCCCCATGTATGGGCAATAATACCAGAATAATTTGTTGAAATCTGTACAAAAGGATATGAGAACCCATAACTCCAGAACAATAGAAGACAACACTGTTGTGTGGGCAAGCCCTTATATTCAACTGACCTGATAGAGCACTAGTCTCTCTTTGTCTCATGGACTGACTCACTCACTCACACTCACACCCACCCACCCACACACCATGTATGATTGTGTCAGGATAGTGATGCCCATCTGAAAGCTCCATCCACCGGAAAACAATGATGTGAGAATGTACTGTAGCTGCATCATTTAGATACTTACTTCTCCAGTTTACACTCAGGGTTCCTGATGCAGAGGGCATTATTCTCTAGTTCAGTGGTTCTCAACCTTGGGTCCCCAGATGTTCTTGGACTAAAACTCCCAGAAGCCTTCCCCACTAGCTGTGCTGGCCAGTATTTCTGGGCATTGTAATCTATGAACCTCTGGAAATCCAGTGTTGGGAAGCACTGCTCTACATCGCATGGGCTCCTTTCTTTAGATCAGGGTTGAATCAAATCAGGCCGTCTTGCCAGTGTCTTCCATTTCTGCATCCTACCTTTCATTTTCCTGCTTCTCCATGTCATCAAAACCAGGTCAAATATGAGGTCATGATGGAGAACTGAGAAGTGAGTTTGTCTCAAAGAGATCCTTTGAGGCTGCACAGCATGGTGCATTCTCGGCTAGTAGGTGAACATGTGAAGGAGGTATTGCACCCTTATGGTCTAGCCTCTCCCACCACCCAATGTAGATGCATAGATGAGGCGGTTTGCTGGTTGGATGTTCTAGGTGTTTCAAAATATGACAAAACTGACCCCCACCCCCTAGATCTTCAGACTCTTACTTAGCTAGACAGGGTAGGAAGAGGAAGGAGGCCATCTTGTTCAAGTTATTCTCAACTGTCATAGATGGTCAAAAAAGTGTCCTCTAATAATTAGTCACCTGTTGTCAAGTTGGAACTGATTTATAGTGACCCTAACAGGGCTTTCAAGGTAAATGAGATCTTTAAGGAGTGGTTTTACCAGTTTCCATGGCTGTGTGGGGATTTGAACCCTGGTCTCCTGAGCCTCAGTCCATCACTCTGTCCACTACACCTTACTGGGTACTGCCCGACAATAATTACTTCCTTCTAAAAGAGTAGGAAAGTTGAAAAAGAAAGTGCCAAAACAGGATTGCTGTTGAAGAGGAAGAAGACAAAAATCATTACTACAGAAGAACTACACAACTTTTAACATTGACAATGAAGAAATTGAAATGGAGATTTTATATACCTTGGTTCAACCATCAATCCAAAGGGAGACTGCAGCTAAGAAATCAGAAGAAGACCAAGACTAGGAAGGGCAGCAATGATAGAAAAGGTCATCAAGTGTCACTGGAGACCAAGACCAAGATCACTCACATCCTTGTACTTCTGATCACCATGAATGGGTGTGAAAGCTGGACAGTGAAGAAAACTGGCAGGAAATATGTTTCATCTGAAATTTGGTGCTGGAAGAGGGCTTTATGGATACCTTGGGCTAACAGAAAGATAAACAAATGGGTCCTAGATCAAATTAAGCCTGAATTATCTCTGGAGGCAAAAACGTCCTACTTTGAGCACATCATGAGAAGGCAGAGTTCTCTGGAAAAGACAATAATGCTGGGAAAGGTGGAAGGCAGCAGGAAAAGAGGAAGACAGAATGTGAGACAGACTGACTCCCTAAAGGAAGTGATAGGCTTGAGTTTGCAAACGCTGATCAGGACTGTTGAGGATGAGATCTTTTGGAGATTGCTCATTCATAGGGTCACTATAAGTGTGAGGCAACTTGATGGCACATAACAACAACAGGAGAAGAGTACGTGAGAGAGTCATCCCTCCACATCTTGACTGCTACCTTATACCAAAGTCAACCAAATGCTTGACTACATTATATCACTAACAAAACATCGAAAAGGGTATGACCAGCCTTCATAATACCATCATGGGTACTGTTTGGCAAAATGTTCTCCATTCTGTAAATATTGTAGTACAAAAATTGATTTATTATGGATATCAATGAAAAACCAAATATATTCATCTTCCTCATGTCATTACACAGTGGCCATGATCCTGTGAAACTATGTGTATGTATGAGTAGGAGTATACTGAGCAGGTTACTAGACATGAAACGCTTTCTTCTCTCAACCATAAACCACTTTTGAAACAGTAGGAAGTGTGAGGAATACCAGACTGACTGGTGGTGCACCATGACACAAGGTGTGGAAATGGCAGCAAAAATGTCTGCATTACAGCATATGGTTGCAGCAGCACATCGGCTTTTGCTGTTCTCCAATGCTCCGGATGCGGTCTTTTGTCAGCTACCTTAAAAGTATGATGGAATTTTAAGACAAAAGAAAAAATAGCCAAAACAAAACAGAAATCCACAGATCTTTCCATAGTATGGGTGTGGGGAGCATGTCTGCAGTTTTTGTTTATAAAAACTGATCTCCTGCTCAGATTTTCCTCATATCCAAACTTTCCTCTGAATTTATACAGTTTTGAAAAGCCACAAAACAAATTTTATGTTAAAATTCCTGAAATTTAAATCGACCATCATTATAGTTATTTTATCTCCCTGTGCATTTAGGTAGAATGCAAATGCATTATTTATTTAAACAGAAAGTTTAGAAAATAAAATAAAGCTTAATTAGTTTTTTTTCCTGTCACCTACCTGCCCCATGTTGTGGTCCAAACAGCAAATGGCCTGCCCTTTTTGAGAAAAAGTTAAAATAGACAGATTTTCTCTATTAGGAATGAGGGAGAATTTGAGATTATTATTTTGTTTTCAATAAAGTTTTGCCAGTATCAAACAATTTATTTAAATTAATCATGTTAGATTTGCCCTGAAGTTGCTACCTTTTCTCTTCTTCCTGGGGTTTCCTAATCTTAGACACTTATATAGAGAGACAGTATATTATTTGTGCTCTCCGTGCTAAGGTAAATGGGGTGAATTTCATTTGAATTCATTTCTGAAGAATTTATTAACATTCAAAAAATTTTAGGATTGAAATATTTGGGCACTGGGAAAACTTGGGAGGTTTTTTATTTTTTAAAATCATATACAGTACTGGAGAAATGCTAACTGACAGTTGTCCCCATCTTTAGTCCTCATATAGGTTTACTTCAAACTTTTCACTCACTCATTTTGATACAACAAAGAGCAAGCAGATCTATTTCACTCTGTATTTGAGTGAAAAAAACACTGAACTCTCTACACTACTGCAAACCTTGGAAGCTGAGAGAAGTCTTTAAAAATAATGATTGCAGAGAGATTATTTTCCATGTTGCACTTTACGATATGGTTATACTTTAGAGGAGGCACAAAGAACTGCAGATTATTTCATTTCTTCTCATCTGGGGCTAATTTCTGGAAACGTCCTTCTGTCTGCAAAGAGCTGAGGATTTTGTTTGAAAGTACCTGGTTTACAGCCTAATAGAGTGTGTGGACATCTTGTATTTGCTGCTCTGTCTTCCTCAATTGGTGGGAAATTCAGGGCACCTTCTCGGGTTCATTTACCTTATATCAGAGGGAAGAAAGCAGCTGAGTGTCAGGAGGATATCTGTAAACATTTAAAACCTGAAAAGAAATGGCTTACAATCACCCAACAGAATGGCATGCATTATTAGCTCCTGTCTGAAAGTTGTCAACTTTCTCCTTCACTCTCAGTTTTTATGTCTTTAGCAAATTGTCGAAATGCAGAAATTTAGTAAAGGAAGCTATTACTGATGTTGTGCCAAATTAATGGGAAAAACCTCCCATGATAAATTCTGCATGTGAAGCCAATGGGTGGGACTGCAATCCTTAAATATCACTTGCCAGTCCTCTAGTCCATCGACATTTCTTCCACCCATCTGCACATTCAGATCTCCAAGACAGGTTCATCTCAACTTGATTCCTATCTCCTGCTTCTTCATTTCATGACAGACAACTCTGTACTTTCCAACCACAAAACTTTAAAAGCCCCTTGAGTGAAGTATGCTTCCAAATTAACGTTTTGTCGACACGATTCTTAATAGTCCTGTTTCAAGCTGTGCATGGCTGTGTAATATTTTCATCCAAGCCAGATTCTCTTTTTCAACAGACTGGCAGACCAAATGACTCTAAGTAAAAACGGACATAAAAATGGCAGGCGGTGTGACCCTGGCATAGACTTGGGATCAGTTCAGAACTAATGTGAGAGAAAGTCTTTATGGACGTTTTAGCTTACCTGACCTGACTTGCTCCAGTTAATCAGAGATGCTTCCCTAGAAATACCAGATTTTAATGATGATTCCTAGCCACGTGGATTCTCTGTAGCTAAAAGGTTCAACCAGATTACACCTAGATCAGCTACGCTCATGCATAGTAACAGATGCCCATTCAGCAGAAACCTCCTCTAACTATTCGCCTGGATTCAACAAGTTAAGGTTGCCATTAAAGCTGAAATAAGAAATTTGAAAGATTCCAGAGATTTCCCCCAGTGTTGTGGCTCTCTTTTCACACTGCCCACCCCCCCCTTTCTTCTGCGTAAAAGTTATTGTCATATTCCATGGAGGTTCAGGTAGGCAGATGAATGGAAAGCGTTCCTCTCCATTACTAGCTGCACTTGACTGGAGTCTCATTACATTACGATGGTGCTTTAGCAGGCGAATGGGCCTCGCGTCTGGGTTCCGAGCACCCCTCATACCTCCCTGATAACGTAAATTACCCTCCGCCTCATTGCTTCAAATGATCAAACATCAAATTGCAAGTAAAAAAAAAAAAGAGAGGGGGGGAAAGAAGGAAAAGGGGGGGAGGAGAAACAAGAAAAGCTGGAGAGAAGTGCAGGTTCAATTTTGACAGTCAGCAATGGAGATGTGTTCGTGCCTCCTAAGTGCTTGCTAAAGATGAATCCATCGAAGGCTTGAAGCACAGCAATTTCACTGACATTAGAGCACACCTGTAAAACCCAAACAAAGCTTTGTAATTCAGAGCCTCAGTCATCATCATCACACAGGGAATCTCCCATCTCTTGTGCAGGAGAGCAGGCAAGGTTGTCACCGATCTTTCTCCATCACTGGCAAAGCTACTTTTGATGGTGGTGGCGGCTGCTGTTGTTGAACAAAGTGACGCCCATGCAAAAAATCCCCCAACCATGTTGAAAACTCACAATCTGATCCAAGCTAGAGATAAGGTGTTGAGCTGAGAAGGGGGGGGGGACTGGGCATTTTTGTCCATGCATGCATGTAGTGGAGGAGGGGGGAAGGGCTGGTCAACTCCACATCAAGAAATATGGATCTAGGGAGGGTAACGAGGCGCAGTAGAAAGAAGAGGCTGTATGTCTTTTCTCAGTATTTAAACGTGTGCTTAATGTGGTGCTCAGTGAAATGGCTAATCTGATAATGCACAGAGTGTTTGCCGTAGTATTCTGAGAAATGTTTACCACAGTATTTCATGGGGATTGTGTTTGGGGAAAAACAGGAATCACTCTAGCATACAAGAAAACATTCACTGCTCAATATAGTAGGGATATTAAGAGGTTTATTTAGAGGTGTCTTTAGTGCAATATGAAAAAAGAGTTAAGTGTAAGGCATTTTATTAATATTTTAGGGTGGGGCTGAATATAACACACAAGAAAATTATGAATAAGCCAAGTTACTGAGAGCCAGACAATAGAGCAAATCTCTGTCTGCCTCTTTCCTGTAGACTAATATTATACGTTTGCTTAAGTGCTTTGTTCAATTGCATAGAGCTCGTGGTTAAACAATCCCACTAGGTGAGTAATTCATAATTCATTATATCATTTATCCAATAATTTTTTGCCTCCTCTTCGCTTGTTGATTGTCTCAGATGCAGTTTCCTCATATCAACTCATTGCTCAGTGCCATTCACTGGATAATTTCAGCCATGGAAAATGCTTGGTATGGGTCGCTCATTGCTATAGATACTTGGGGTGTGTGTGGATACTCCAGTACAAATTGTTATTATCCTTCCCTGCCTCACTGAATTCATACTGACCTACAGTAACTGATCTTCCCATTTGAAAGTGAGGTTGGCCTGAATAGGTCTCGTGGTAATATCTTTTTTCTTGGCTGAAATAAGTTTTGGGGGATGTGGAGTTACAGTGATCTACACACAGATTCTGTATCATGAAATGTTCTTGCCTGTATCTCTTGTATTTATAGTGCATTTAACTCACACCCTGAAAGTGCAGGGCTACCAGGCAAGAGGGTGCCAGAAGGTCAGTTGGTTTTTCAAATGAGAGGGGCTGATCTCCTGCCTCCTTGACTTGAAAATACAATGAAGGAAGCATAATTACCATGTTGTGTATACACCCATGGTTTACATGGACTACTCGGTCTCATGCTTCAAGTGCCTGTAAAATTTCTGTAATGAGAGATGGAGAAACAGTGGCCTGAATTATATCCTTAGAGCATTAAGCTCTACATGGCTTGGATAATACATTTTAGATAGGTCTGGGGGATATTCCTGGGTTCAACTAAAAAGAACGGATGGACTTGACATTTTTGATCCAGATACTGTTCTTTGGATAACAGCATTATCAGTTAGGACACAATGGGCAATGATGGCAGTGGGATGCTACTATAGATGTTCATTGACCTATCCATGCTTGCTTTGACTCTCAGTAGCATGTGCATTGATCCAACTGGACCAGCTCTTGGATCAGTAGTGGTCACTAAAACAGCTTTAAATCATCAAGTGGTTTAGTTTGTTCTAGGAATTCATTTCTAGGGGCATTCTGCTGGTCCTTGTCCCTGTTTCTTTCAAGCCATGCGATGCACAACTGCTAGAGATCCCATTGCTCTTAAAGGATCCAGTTCAAAAGTTGACATCTAGTCTTGGTTAAGACCTGTGACCTATTACAGTGAAATGTCTGCCGATTCCAAATGAAAAAGACTGCCTATTGCGTTTTGCAAATCTGGTCTGTGAAACATACACACTTAGGAAATATCTTTTCAGAGTTCTTTATCACAATTTCATGTTTGCTCGGAGGAATTTAGGGTTATAAATCAAAACCACCACCACGGTAACAATGTCTTGTCCACATCATACTGAAAGTCTTATGTTATCAGGGCTATTCTGACTTTGGATGGGACAGTTTAGAGAACAAAGCAGTGCTGCATCCAAACAAGTCTTCCAGATTCTTTAGCCAATATATTCTTCTAATTCCTATGACTTTTTCCTCATTTTTTACATGAGAGGCTGTAATAATATGTACATGCAGTGGTTGGCTGAAATATTCCAACTTTCTATATTTTATGTGTTTTTTGATTTCTTGATCTTTGTTCATTCACCGGAGTACTTCTTCATTGGTTGCACTCTCAGTCCAAGGCAGTCTGGCATAGCTGCAACAAATCCTCATTCCCCATGTTTCTCTCTCTTTTAGCCTGTCTTCAAGTCCATGATTCCACACTATACAGAGGAATCAAGAATGCATAGCATTGTACAATTTGCATCGTCAATCCCTTTTTTTAAGTTTTTTGTCGCTTGTTACATTCTTCATCTTAAGGAAGCTGCCCCAGGCCACCTCTGTTCTGTCTTTTATTGCAGAGCTATGATCTCCCTCCAATCCAATAACAACAACAATTAATGAGAAATATTATCTTCACAAATCTTTTTTATGAAAAGAAGAACAAAACATTTCCCAGTTCGAACTAGGAAAAAGCCTTAAAATTAATATTCTGGCGGAAAATCTAAAACAACTCACCTAAGCAAAACCCTGAGAAGTATTTTTTTTAAAAAAAATGATGATGAAAAATGTGTGTCACCTACAAAATATAACCCTCTCCTCCACACACACTTTCTGTTTCTCTTTGGAATATGCAGACTGTAGCCTTGATCGTTTTGAAAATAATGAGCATTTTTATAGCATCCTTTTGTCTATCATATAAATTCAGGTCTTACAAGGTATGGTTATTAAAGATTCTGTGGCATGTTTTGAAACAGGAGGGTTGTTCTAAAAGGAGCACCTTGGCTACATTCCAGCATGAATAATTATATTCACTGGGTCTCTCTCTCTCTACTATCTTTCAGTTCAACTGGAAAAAATGACTTTCCCTTCCCACCCCCCTGCCTTCCTAGTGCTTTGGCTAGGGAGTAGCTGCCGCTGTTCTGTTCCAGGAAATTTTTTACTTTTTTTATTTATGACATACTGCCTTTCTGCCAAAAAGGGCACTCACAGTGGCTAACAACTTTAAAATTCAAATAACAACAAATGCAAGTAAAACGTAAAAATGGGTTTAACATGTCTTTTAAATACTGCAATAAAAAGACACAACAGCTCCTTTATTTCCAAAGTCTGGTTCAAATAAAGATGTTGTCCTCTGCCAGCATGGACAATGGGGGTGGCAATGGGCAGCCTAGCTTCTCTTGGCAGTGTGTGGCAGATTCTCTCCAATGTCCCCAGAAAACACCTCTCAGAGGGTGCCAGCCAAAGAAAAGAACAACTCCCACAACTCAAAATAAGAATTCTAAACTTGAGCTTGTAACAGAAAATGTCCCTATAGAAAATTATGGAGTTATGCTTCAACCAATACTTGGGATTGGTCCCTTCACCTGGAAAAAGATATTGCAGAGCTGGAAAAGGTGCAAAAAAAAAAGGCAACCATAATGATCCAGGGACTGGAACAATCCACCTGCGAGGACAGAGAGCAACATTTGGAGACATTTAGCTTGGAAGAGAAAAACACAAACATTGGAACCTAACATCATACATTGAAGTAGATGTTGGGAAAATCAGGACAGATAAAAGATGGGTCTTTCTTCCAATGGGCAAAGGATGAAGTCTGCTACCATATGGTATCAGGAGGGTGCCCATCACACGCATGCCTTCAGAAGGGGACCCTACAAATGGATGGAGGATGGCACACAAGGTTGTGGACTCAGTCCCTTCCTCCATTGACCAAAAAGACCTTTCTGTCTTCAGATGCATAGCATCGTGAGAGGCAACTGGAGTAGCAATGGTGTTGTCATGGCTGATGGAATGGCAACAGACTTGAAATGGGATTCCTATACTGTGAATTCACATGGTGGAAAGGATACTTTGGTGATCCCTGGGTCCTGTTTCGGAAAAAATATACTGAGTTTTTGTTCTGAAAAAAAAAAGAGGCCACCATAAAGTAACTTGGCACTTTTTAACTACTGTCTGAAAAAGGAGAGCAGCAGTAACAAGAGAGCGGGAGGAAGGATTCTCGTGGCAATGGGGGAAACATGCAGAGTTTCTCTGCTCAGCAAAAGGAATAAGAAGTTGGTGAGCTTGACCTGTGCATGGAACTTATAAAAAAGCATTTTTACACCAGATCAATGTTTCCCTCAGCACTTTAATGCACCCCATTGGTGTTCTAAAACTCTAATGATGCAGTCTGTGAGAAGCTGTCATTTATTACCCACAGATGGGGTGATAATTATTGACAAGATTGTAACTAATAATTAAACCCATTTGCTCCTTCTAAGCAAGTTGGCGTGAGTTATTTTCAGAGACTTCTGTTGCAGGTCTGTGGCCATTCTTGCCTTGTTGCTAGAATCCTAAAGCAGGCTCCCAAGCTTGGGGGAAGGGAGTGGATGCTTTCCTCGTGGAAGGGACGCCTACATTTCCTGACTACTTCTTGGCTATTCTCTGGTCCTTCCACCAATCCTTCTATTGGAATGATGTGGAAGATGTGGGTGTTCCTTTAATGTTCTATTGGGTTAATTGTCACAGCACTTTCTTCCACCTCTCCTGAAATAGTTCTGAATTCTCCCACCATTCCATTTCAGTGGTCAAAAAGGAGCAGGCACTTTCTGTTGCAAGAGGAACACAGCTCCTCCGTGGAACCCAGTCTGCTGGAAATGCATGAACAAGGATTCTCTGTATTTTAATGAAAACTGGTTTGCACCTATTATTATATGAGAACCTCAGTCAGAACACAGTTTTCTCGAGACGCTTAGTGCCTGTCCAGACAGGGGAATTGAGCTCACTTGTTTATGACTAAACTGGCTTAACCTGACTCATAAGTACACCAGGTGCATTTACACAAGAGTAAACTGATGCTCACAAGATTTGTGTGGACCATTCTCACAGAATACACATCTGCTATTAGTATTACTATTACTTGTGTTGTATTGTGTTGTATGTTGTGTGGATACTATGAGCTATTTTGAGGTTTTTTGGTGTGTTGCCCAGCTGTTACAAAGGGACTTTCACCTGCTATAGTTATGGAAAGGTCTGCTCAGACCAGGATCATATGCTGCACCAAGAAGTCGTTTAATGATGACAGCAACAGGAGGGCAAGTAATTGCTATTGATATGGCAATCTTCATCAAGTGACAAAGGTATAAAGACAGGCTGGACGTAACACTTCAGTCACAGAAGCAGTAAAGGCAATCCAAAGGTGAGACATATTTATCAAGTCTTCTAGACTCTAGAAGCATGGATTGAAAACAAAGTGCTGGGGTCTAACACAGTAGAACAAGTATCTACAGGAAGTTCTAGGCAAGAAGGCCCAGAAGATGAACTTGTAACAACTACAGTCAAAAGGTATCAACTCTTACTGTGTTCAGAGAAATGAAATGTGTAAACTAGATTTACAGCCATCCTGGTAAAAGCTTCATTTCTTCTGTATATTCAATCAAACAAACTCTGCCCTCTGGAGTTTTGGAGGAGAGTGGACGTAACTCAGCATATACAGCAGATGCATGCCTTTGCAAGCAGAGAAAAAAACACCCCAAAGAAGGACCTCTCTAGGCTTCTTAGATTGTCACTTACCTGGTCTGAGCTATGCTGAAATACATTTAACCTAGACCAGTGGTTCCCAGACTTGACTCCCCATATGTTCGTGTAATAAAACTCCCAGAAGCCTTCACACTATCTGTACTGGCCAGGGTTTCTGGGAGTTGCAGTTCAAGAACTTCTGGGGAACCAAGGCTGGGAACCACTAACATAGACTGATATTTCAGGGTTGCCAATGTCATTTCCTTGCGTCTCACATTTGTTTTTAATCCTTGAGCCTTTTTGAGAGAGGCCAAAAAAGACATCTTACCTTTGTTCTCAAGATATGAAGGGATAGCCACAGCTCCCTAAATCTCCACCTCAGCTACAGTTAAGATTTTTTTAAAAATTGTTTTCCTATCTTAGTGGTCTCCTCTCATAAGTACTAGCTTTCTTGTTTTCTTGGAATAAGAAATATGGATATTTTTTTTTCCAAAACAGGAAATGTGATCTTTCAGCTATTCTGATTTTTAAGGCCTGAGTCCATAACTTAACTTAGGATGCGATCAGGTGGTCTGGAAAGATGCATGTCTAACCGCATGAAAGGGTTGCTTTTGCAGGAGAAATCTTCCTTAAAGCAACCCTTCCTTCTGCTGGGGCCCAAAAAGTAGTAGCTCTTTAGCTGGACCAGAAAGATCCAGCTTGGGCATGTGTCAGGGTTGAACTGGCACACATATGATTGCCAGGAAATAGATTGCACCGGACAATTCCACAAGTGGTCCAAAATGTAATCTATTTCTCCAAGTGATCACTCCCTAGGCTGTTACATATAGCAGACCAGTTCACCTGAACAAAATTCATCCTGAGGTAGAAGCAGAACTTGGTAACAGAAGGGCTATAGTGAAATGTCATGTGTCCAGAAGGTTCAATCAGCTGCATCCAAATCAGATCAGGACTGGGAATAAGGGAGGTGGCATCGCTGAGTTTACAAAGCAATTGTTGGCATTAAGTAGAGGGGCTTTCCCCCCTACAACCTGAGGTCTCATCTTTCAAATTAAACTAGATTAATGTTTGTTGGATGATTGATGTCTTGGTGTACAAGAATCCATCACAAGGAGAAAAACAAGACAGGCAAGATGAAGACGCGATTACTGAGTTTCAGGCTGTTTTTTTCTCGTGAGGTGGCACCGTATACGCACAGCATTAGGATGAAAGACCCAACCACAAAGCAGATTAGTGTGATACCTATTGGGACCTTGTCCAAATGATCAAAAAGGGTTGAACTTGTTAAATAAGGAGGCTATCTTACCACATGATGAGATAATGATCCAGTCTAGGGTTTATTTATTTATTTATTTAAAATATTTTTACCCCATCTTTCTGCTAAAAGAAATTCAAGGCGGATTACATCATTAAAAGCACAGTATTAAAATCAAAAAGCAGCAAATTATTCAAATATTAAAATGAATTTCCTCAGTGTTTGAAATGGCTATGGAACATAAAAGCTCACATACTGATAACAAGAGATGCATCAAAAGAGTGTGCGGAAACCATGCAACTTCTCATAACTGTCTGAGATGCTGAAGGTAATATTAACATTTCTCATAGACTGGTGCATGAACTTTTGCCATTTCTGCAGACACAAATAGAAATGAATGTGAGACTTTTGTCCTGGATCATCGTAAGTAATTCTCTCTCAGATGCTAATTGCAAAAATATCTTGTTTCCCAGGGCTTCAAACCACAGATCTACAGAGAGGTCAGATAATTTATCACTGTGGATAGGTACAGGAGATTTCTGGTGGGAAAACACAGACAACTATCACATTCAGGGACTTTGCTGAATAGTTCGTTCTGAGTATTGTACAAGGATGAGCAGTCTTCAATCCAGCAAAGGTGGTAGTTAACAGAGAACGATGAAGCTTCTTTCAAAAGTGGAGCAAGAAAAAGACCTTCACTGAACTATAAGGAGGACTGAACATGGACAGAGAAAAAGTAAGTTACCTTACTGTTCAAGCGGGATGGTTTTTATCCCACACACAGAAAGCAAAGCAGACTTGGCAGAATTTGTCTCCCATCAATTGCTGTTCAAAGCACCAAATTCTGATCTTGTTGGTGTCATCAGCAGGTGCAAAAAAGGGGGACTAATATGACAAGCAATTAAACACCAGAAACTTATTTCTTAAGACATAGTTTTGTGGGGGGTTTTATTGCAGCAAAAACAACAAACTGTGTTGTAACGCTGTAAAGTCTAACAAATGCAGTCGAATACAGTGGACCCTCGACTTACAGACGGCTCGACTTACAGACTTTTGGAGTTACAGACTTCTCTGGCCGCAAAATTTAGATTTGACTTGCAGCCAAAGAATCGACCTACAGACCAGAAAAAAAACAAAATGGAACAAAAATAGAACAAAAACGGCCGGTTATGGGATTAATCGGTTTTCAATGCATTGTAGGTCAATGGAGATTCGACTTACAGACTTTTCGACTTGCAGCCACCGTTCTAATACGGATTAATTCCGTAAGTAGAGGGTCCACTGTATGTATATTGTGGAATACAGTCAACTTCATCAGATGCCCGGAGCGTTTACCACTGGTTGTGCATGCACATGCATCTATGCATGCACACACACAAACGTGGGTGGTAGGAGGATAGGGAACAGTAAGTAGCTAGGTCAGAATGAAATGAAATATAGAAAGTACAGAGAGTAGTAGTAAATCAGACCCGAAATGTATGTAAAATTAATACAGTAGCATTGTTAACTAATTAAATAGAATACTAGAAAGCCAGGGATGGAAGGGATAACAGGAGTCATCAAGAAAATACCAACATATCTCTCCTACTCTGGCCATGCCGCACTGGCTGCCCATCCATTTCCGCATTGACTTCAAAGTGTTAATGCTTACATATAAGGCCCTAAACGGTTTAGGACCCCGATACTTGGCGGAACGCCTGCTCCCACCTAGATCTACTCGGATCACCCGCACGAGCCAGGAGGTGGGGCTGAGGAGCCTAACGCCAAGGGAGGCCTGGAAGGAAAAGACACGAAACCGGGCTTTCTCGGTGGTGGCTCCTCGCCTCTGGAATAACCTTCCTCTGGTTATTCATGCGGCCCCTACGCTGGGCACTTTTAAGAGTCAACAAAAACATGGTTGTATGTTCAGTCCTTCCCTCCTGTCAATATTTAATTCTTTCTTTATTTTTTCTTTCATTTATTATTTGTTTTATTATTGTATGTGTTATGGACTGTTTGTAAAATTATTATGTTTTCGTATACACCTTATTGGAAGCTGCCCAGAGTGGTCGACCAGACCAGATGGGCGGGATATAAATCAAATAAATAAATAAAGTCCAGACCGCTGCCAAAGAAGGAAATCCTGACCTGAAGTCCCCTAGATATGTAGTCATCCAAACTCTGTTTAAGTGCCTCCAGTGGTGGGGAATTCACCACCCTCTGAGGCAATTCATCCCATTGTTGAATAGCTCCCACTGTTAGGAATTTCTTTCTGATGTTCATGAGAAATCTCCTTTTCTGTCACTGAAATCCATCATTTCAGGTCCTACACCCTAGAGGTGCAGAAGACAAGATTTCTCCATCTTCCACAGAAGAAGTGTGCCTTTTTCCAGTCTTCTCTTCTCCAGACTTACATTTATAACAGGACAGAAAACCGCAGTCCCTCTTCAGACCCTTTGTTCAGACTACAAGAGTAACTAGATGGGTATTTATTTGGCTGCTTGTGCTGTGCTCCTCACTATTCCTTTATATATTTGATCTGTCTAGTATACAACATTAGATCTGATCTTTTGGCATGAGTGTGTGATTTATTTTGTTTGGCCAGCAGGGCTTGTGTTTTTTATTTTGTTTTTGTAGTGTTTCCATTCACATCATTTTTGCATTGTGTGATCATCTATATTGGTCCTTTAAGATCATTGTTGGGAATGTCCAGATGACATCACCGGTGATGTACAGAATGGGTTATGGTGTGGGAGTGAAGCCTATTCTTTTTGCTTTCCATCTGACCATACTAGTAAGGGCTATAACTGCAAAGCAATTTGTAAACTGTATTTTTAAAATGCTTTTCTCCTAGTTTAGTGCTATAGCAGTAAAGTAATTAAAGTGCTTACCATGTCAGTTCAGCACTATTTCACTTGCTAAATGTTTTTTTTAAAGGAGGGATTTAAATGCTACCAAGAGGCGTGGGTAAGAAGGTAGTGATGATGACAGAAAATGGAAAAGGAAAAGGAGCAGGGACTGTGTGCTGTGTGGACATTTGAAATGCACCTTCATAGATTAATTAAACATTTGCGTGTGAAATTTTGCAACAGTTTACAGGCCAGGGTGTGGTATAGAGAAGTTCAGATCAACCGTGGACGAACTTCTATGTGGTCATGCCTTCAGACTATTCAGAGTGAACAATCAGAAACCTAATGTGAGAAGGCTGACCAAAGGATTACAAATTTCCTCTGTATATCAACAGGCAACAAGTATTGTCATAACTGGGCATGATATGAGTGTCTAGTGATGTAATTGACTAATTTCTACAAAAGTTCGCATTCAAACCTGTGGAAAGTCCCAATCAAAAATTTTATATATATTCCAATTTGCACCATCATATTTTAGAAACTAGTGGTATATATTGTGCCATCAACAGGAGGCCTGCCATCTTCTAGTTGGCTGAGCATAGCAAGAAAGCTTGTAGAAAGTTTTATACTAACATTGTGATCTTCTCCAGGACCTGTGCGGCAACGCCCTGGGCAAAGCACACTACAGAGGGTGTTTGGCTGTTCATCTGTGGTGTTGCAAACATGCCACATACAAAATAAGGCATATCCAATCATGGTTGTTAAGTACTATACCTCAGAGAGCCTTTCACATCAATCTCCCTTTATCAGGCAAGCGTATAGTGTGCCCACACAGGAACTGGCAGTCTAAAGAAGGTGCATACTGTATGTCCTGAAGCTGAGGCTCCAGTACTTTGGCCATCTGATGAGAAGAGAAGACTCCTTGGAAAAGACCCTGATGTTGGGAAAGTGTGAGGGCAAGAGGAGAAGGAGACGACAGAGGATGAGATGGCTGGACAGTGTCTGCGAAGCAACCAACATGAAATTGACAGACCTCCGGGAGGCAGTGGAAGATAGGAGGGCCTGGCGTGCTCTGGTCCATGGGGTTACGAAGAGTCGGACACAACTAAATGACTAAACAACAACAACAACAACTGTATGTCCATCCTTATGTTTAAACCTCATGCAAGTGTCCCTTCTGAAGAATCAAAATCGGCCTGAGTTAGGACGAGGAACAGCACCTCATGAAAGACCAACATGAATTGGGTCTTACAGTTCAACTTCTCTTTGCCTGTCACTCTCCTTCCCCTTTCCCTAAGGGCAACAAATGTATCATGGGTCGGGGGAGTGTGTGCTAACAGGTCATTTAAAACTCTAGAGGCGCTCAGTGGACCTCTTCTCCAGTAGAATAGCATGAAGCACCTTTTCCCGAGGCCTCGTGGTGCTTTGCATGTTATTTGCAATGAATAAAAGACCCTGAAAGTTTGTCACTTTGAGGAAGAGGGAAATAATATTTTAATGCACCTCCATTCCTTCAGAGATGAACCAATGCTTATTCATAATAATAATAAAAATAGATGCCTCCAGGCGTGTGCAGCTCTAGGGAATGAGAGATCTGATAACGTAATCATTGTGAGTATAGAAAAATGAGTTTGTGAAGGGTGTACTGGACAGTGATCTCACGCTGACTTGCCTGTTTCAAAGGTTTCAGACAGCACACGTGGCATAGACAAGCAAGTAGGTGGTGTACTGAAGGGGGCAGCAAGTGTGATGTATTGCACTGATAATACTGGGGACTGTAGCCCTGCATTTATAGAATATAACTTTAGACTGATATGTAGATTTTTCCTGCTCAAAGAATGCTCATCAACAGTTCCTCATCCTCCTGGACAGAACGGACAACGAGGGTGCCACAAGCTTCAGCCCTGGACTTGGTATTCTTAAATGACCCTCTGACTTGTCGGATGACAGAGAAGGGATGCACCTCGAATTTGCAGAGGGCACCAAGCTCCCCCTGAGGGTGCAATAATGTCTTCTCCAGCTCCTCCTCCTTGGGCAGAAGGAAACACAGAACAGGAGGGCTCTGTGAAAAAGCAGTAAGCTTGTTGTGTGTCCTACCCTACTGCTCCTCACTCCCCCCCCCCCCAGCCAGTCTCATATAACTGAAATGCAGCCAACAAGGTAGCAAATCCTCTGGTGCCATCGCTGAGCATTTTCTAAGTCAGGGCAGTTGCTAGAATCACTTAGCTTTTGCCACTGTGGTTCTGCTTGCTTCTTCATTCACTGGCCTGATGAGAATACATTGGCTACAATGAAGAGCGTGACACAACATTCCTGGGCATGAGAAGCACTGTGTTTAGATTCGCCACTTACATGTTGCCAAAAATGGGAAAATGTATCATTAAAAAAAGAGGATAAAAGTAGATCCAGGTTGGCATATGCTAATTTATAGGTGTAGGTTTAAAGTTATATACATAAATGTAAATGTCTGTCTGTCACCACAGCACACAAAAACAGCTGGATGGTACAGGGAACACCACAAATAGTTTCTCATAAATAGATGGGCATGTTTTCACCAGATTTGGAGTGTGTATTTGGCCTGCTCTGATTGAATATATTATAGGCTGTGTGCTGACATGAAAATCATTTTGGGAAGTCTTCAGGAGCACTCGTTTTTATTGCCTATGGAATCATGTGGCACCTGATTTTGAAGATTTCAGCAAGTTTAATGCAAAAATCAATATGTTTCAAATTATGTCATAATTATACGGGTTGCCGAGGAGGGGCTTCAAATATTTATTTATCAAAAAACATGCTGGCTGGGGGGATATGGGGAGTTTAACTCCTTGCAGAAGCTGAGTGAATACCGAGATATGGAAGAATGAGAGAGAGAGAGAGAGAGAGAGAAAGAGAGAGAGAGAGAGAGAGAGAGAGAGAGAGAGCAGTGGGAAAATGGGGGGAGTCACACCCAAAAAGGAGATCACTGGGGTGATAGAAGCACTTATGGGAATTTTACTGGCCAAAGCTGAGTCCACTGGAAAATTTTATATCAGTACTATAATTACATATGAAGCTCACCAAACTGGAGAAGATTGTCCAAAGAATGGCCACCTTACGGTTCCTTATCTTTAAACTGGACTTGGACTGGACAGTCTGTCAAATGGAAGATCTTTTTAAACAAAGAACTCTTGTTCCAAGAACCTTTCTGATGTAGAGAAGTATCTTTGGTAGATTGGGACACATAGCCAGCCTAACTGTTTCGCAGAAATTTCTTTTGATGATTCCTGTTAGGTCCTCATCTCTCTCCCCCCATAGGCAAGCCATGTCAAGTGCTTAGGTGGAAGAAGGGAGAGAGTGCCAAACAGTGGAAGTGTCTGGGTGGGTTTGTCCCCAGGGCAATAAAGATGCCTTAACCCCCTAGAGAGTTTTGTGAGAAGCTTCCTCGCAGCAGCCCCACTCGTCCCCGTTTTCTGGGGCAAGATGAATCCTTTAAGACGGGGTCTCAAACTCAATTTACCTGGAAGCCGCTGGAGGCAGAGTCTGGGTGAGGCTGGGCCGCATCAGATTTTCTGCCAAGTGGAGCAAGAGCCCGACGAAGCCGCCCAGGAGTTTACTGAGCCCGGCTGGGGCTCTGAAGAGGAGGAGGAGGGGTGTGCAAGCCCTTGTCGCTGGCCACGACCCCCTCCGGCTCCTTCTTCACTACCAGCAGCAACAGCAGGACAAAGAAGCGGAGAAGGGAGGGAGCGCTGGCGACCACCTACTGGGGTGGTGAGGAGGGCATGACATAAAATTTTTAAAAAAACCCTCACAGAATTCTCCTTGCCAAAGGAGAAAAGCCCCCACTGGTACCCACAAAATTAAACAGTCTGGGTCGGGGGGCCCACAGGGCACATGCGCATGCATGCACACAAACACATGGAGGTCTGGCAACCTTCCTCTGAGGGCCTCCCTCAAAAAAGGCACACTCAGCAGCAGCAGCTACACCCACCATGACAGAGGGGCAAACTTTGCGAGGGAAGCCCATGCAGCCTCCAGAGCTGATGCTGCTGAAGCAGGACAAAGAGGAGGAGGAGGAGGAAGCACCGCCGGGCGCTGAGGCTGGGGGTGCCGAGAGAGAAAGAGAGCCAGAGAGCCGCTTCCCTGGAAGAGGCAGCGGTGGTGGTGGCAGCTGCTGCTGGCAGCTTGGAGGCACTCTTCGAGGATGGGCCGGGAGTGAGTTCCGCTCTCAGGCATTGCTCGGCGGTGGCTCAGGGGCTCGGGGAAAAGGGCCAGCAGTGCGCCTTGCTCACCGGCTCTTGCAGAGCCTCTTACACCCTCCATCCGGAACTGCAGCAGACAGGCAGGCTGGCTGGCAGGCTGCAGTTCCGGATGGAGGGTGCAAGAGGCGCTGTCTTGGGAGAGAGCCAGCGAGCAAGGCAAGGCTTTTTTTGACTCTTGACAGCAGAGGACGTGTGGGCGCTTCAGGGGGGAGGCAAGTCGGGGGCCACAAACTATCGTCCGGCGGGCTGCAAATGGCCCCCGGGCCACATGTTTGAGACCCCTGCTTTAAGACAATTCAGTAGCCACTAACCATAAGCCAAATGCTTTGACTTTTATCCTTAGAGCTGTGAAGGATTCCCCAAATAGGGAATACTTTGGCCCAGGCAGCCAACAACCAAACACAGCTGCTGAGCAATACATTTCCTAGAAAGTGTGCCATATGGTTCCCACCCTTGCACATACACGCAATGCCCATGTCCATTAAAGCTGCTTGCTCCCCTAGAATCAAGTGCCACATTTTCCAATGAAAGGTCTCCCTCTTAGCTGGGCTTCAGCTGCACCATGGCTCCTAGCTTCCAAAGCCCTGGGGGGCAACAGAGGATAATCACTAGTTGCCACACAGATATACGCTTCCAGATTACTGGGGACTTATGATATGCGTGCCAGACCTGAAGCATGACGCACTGTGTTCAGCCTACTCGAGGCTGGTGAGTGAGTAGTGGGAAGAGGAGGAGGGAGGAGGAGGGAGGAGGAGGGAGGAGGCAATGCTCTTGATCGCGTCTCCTTCCAGGAAGGGTGTAAATCTAATCTCTCTGCTAGCTAGGGTCCATTACCAGTGGAGGGGAGTGTTGCATTTGCATTTATTCCCCCCTCTCCAAGCACAAACCCCTTCACTGCACAGTTTAGTGTAAGAAGAAAGCTGTACATTAATTTTGCAGAGGCAGTTGGTAATGTTAATATGGCCAAGGGCACTCTGCATAGAGCTTTGCGAAGCCTGTGAGGCAATAATAAATGGACCAGTCTGGCATATATACTGTAATACCGCTTGTACCTTTCATTTTCCCTTACTTCTGCAATTATCTGTGTTATGTTCCTTGAATCTGACCCATTCCAGAATGGCACAGGAGTTGCCAAGAAAGTGCCTTGGAATTTACCTCATCAGAATAAATAATATGAATAAGTAAATAAAACAGAAATGATGCAAGGCTTTGAGTTTCTGGGAAACACAGGAAAATAGCATAAGCAGTGATGTTCACAGTTCTCTATTGGCACAAACTCATTTTGTCTAGCGCAAGAGCTGAGCTGCAACAAACAGTCTGTCATTGTCATTTACAGTTTGTATTACTATCAAAATCATCAGTACTAGAGATGGGCATGATTTTAAAAATGAATCACCAAATTTGTTCAAAAATCACTAATTTGTCAATTAGTATTCATACAAATCAATGCCTCCAATGAATCATGAATCAAATTACAGTGGTGCCTCGCATTATGACGTTCCAGCGAAATCGCTGTAGAACAAAAACGTCATAATGCGAAAATAAAAAGCCCATTGAAATGCATTGAAACCCCTTCTATGCATTCCAATGGGCTGGAAACTCACCATCCAGCGAAGATCCTCCATAGGGAGGCCATTTTCGCTACCTGTGCAGCGAGGAATCAGTCCCAGAAAACAGCGGGGAGCCATTTTATTTACATGGCGGCCATTTTGAAACTGCCGATCAGCTGTTCTAAAATCTTCATTTTGTGAAGAATTGATTCCCAAAGCAGGGAACCGATCATCGCAAAGCGAAAATCCCTATTCAGATCATCGTTTTGCGATCGCAAAAGTGATCACAAAAACATTGTCGTAATGCGGTTTTGTCGTAATGCAGGGCAATCGTAAAGCGGGGCACGACTGTATCTGAGAAGCTTCCACTGACTGTTTCCTACAATCCATCCATACAGTGGGGTCTTGACTTAAGAACGGCTTGAGTTAAGAACATTTTGACTTAAGAACCGTTCTCATAGGAAAATATTGACTTGACTTAAGTACTTAGATTTGAGTTAAGAACTGAAAAAACCCACGTGGGAGGCAGGGAAAGTGCAAAAAGTGAACTTTCATTTAACTGTTGGCCAGTGAAAAGGGTGCCTGTCTGCTTCCTCACTCCTCCCACTGTTTAGAGAGTGGATTGGGAGACAGTCTTCAGACTGCCTGGTACTGTACTGCCTGGACTGTATTTTCCCTGCCTTCTCTGAACCTTTCTTGACCTAAGAAAAAAGAAACAAAATATCCCCCTCTAGTGGTCGAAGGCAGAATAGCAGCTTCCCATTAGTTTTTATGGACGGAAAAGAGCAGATACGGATTAAATGGTTTTCAAAGCATTCCTATGGGAAATGCAGATTTGACTTGAGAACTTTTTGACTTGAGAACCGCCTTCCAATATGGATTAAGTTCTCAAGTCAAGACCCCACTGTATTTGGTGAAGACTGAGTTTCAGATGTCCAGGTTATACACCCACAAAGAGTTCTGTCAGGAAAGATCCCCCCCAGCACCTAGAGATGCCAAAACCACAGAGAAGCTTCCCATGACTCTCCTTTACAGTCCCTCCAAGTATAGTGAAGACTGGGTTTCCCCAAACCACCTGATAAAAAAACTTTCCTGGGGAGGACCAACTTTGTGGTTATATAATGCAGATGTCTTAAACTCAATCTTCACTGAACTTGGGAGGGATTGCAGAGGAGAGAGATGGGAAGCTTCTCTGTAATTTTGGTATCTCCAGGTGCCTGGCAGGAACTTTCCTGGGGGCCTCACCTTGTGGGTGTATAACTTGGATGTCTGAAATCCAGACTTCGCCAAATCTGTGGAACTTGTAGAGAAGGGTCATGGGAAACCTCTCTGAGAACTTGATGTTTTTAGGAGCTGGGGGGGTGTTTATAGGTTTTTAAATAAAAAATGAATTGACAAATCAATTCATTAATTCAACAGAAAAAAACCATAAACAGTGGTGCCCCGCATAGCAAGGTTAATCCGTTCCGGATTAACCTTCGCTATGGGAAATCATCGTAAAACGGATCAAAAACCCCAATTGTAACGCATTAAACAAAGTTTAATGCGTTCCAAATGGGCCCAAAACTCACCATTCTCCGATGTTTTCTCTTGTTCCGGCGGCTATCTTGGGTGTACCGGCGGCCATTTTGAGCATCCCGGCGGCCATTTTGGGTGTACCAGTGCCCATTTTTTGTGATCTGGCGGCCATCTTGGGTGTACCAGTGGCCATTTTTTTGTTCTGGCGGCCATCTTGGGTGTACCGGCACCCATTTTTTGTGTTCCGGCGGCCATTTTGGAGCCGCAGAACACCTGTTCCCCCATCGTAATGCGAGCGTGCCCTCGCATTAGCGATGGGGAAATCCGCATCGCAATGCGGATTCATCGTTCAACGGTGCACTCGTTATATGAGGCACTACTGAATTTGTAATGTGTGATTCATCATTCTTGACAAATCATGAATCAAAAAGATCATCATTTTCCCAATTTGCACCTACCTCTAGTCATTACCACCACTACCACCATTATTATTATTAGAGGTTTTGTTGGTTGTTGTGGGTTTTTTGGGCTCTTTGGCCGTGTTCTGAAGGTTGTTCTTCCTAACGTTTCGCCAGTCTCTGTGGCCCGCATCTTCAGAGGACAGAACTCTATGCTCTGGTGTAGTTGGCTTGGGAGTGGAGTATTTATGGCTATGAGATGAGCTTTTGTCTTTTTCTGTAGATAGGTGATTAGTGTGTCTTGTTGTGGGTGTATTGTTTTGATAAAATATTTATATGCCACTTTCTCCAAAAGGATCCAAGACAGCTTACAGTATTAAAAGAAACAAAGTTAGAAGCCAAATAATAAACTACTACAATATTTTTTTGGGGGGGAAATCAGTATCATATTAAAACTCATAATAAGAACAATATTAAAAACACAAGTAAAACAAAGTAGTCTGTTCCACAGTTGAATGGCTCTTACTTTCAGGACATTTCCCCCACTATTTGAATACACTGCTTTGGGCTTACCTTCTGAAGCAACAGAGAACAAGTTTGCTTCATCTTCCATATGACAGCCCTTCATATGGATGGCTAGCCTTTCAGTTTTTTCTTCTGGTTAAATGTAACCAAATCCCTCACTCATTTTGCAAAGGGCTTGGTTTCCAAAATGCTTATTCTCTCGGTTATCCTCCTCTGGGTACATTCTGGCCTGCCTATATACTTCTTAAAATGTGGTGCCCATTACTTACATTCCAGGTAAGATCTGATCAAGGCAGAATAAGGTAAAGGTTCCCCATGACATTTAGTCCAGTCATGTCCAACTCTAGGGGGCGGCGCTCATCCCCATTTTCAAGCTGTAGAGCCAGCACAGAGTGCTGTCCTCTGAAGATGCTGGTCACAGAGACTGGCGAAATGTCAAGAAGAACAACCTTCAGAACACGGCCAAAGAGCCCGAAAAACCCACAACAACCATTAGATCCCAGCCATGAAAGCCTTCACGAATATGTAGGGCCAGTGTTTGTCCATAGACTGTTTCCATGGTCACGTGGCCAGCGCAACTAGACACAGAATGCTGTTACCTTCCCACTGTGGTGGTACCTATTTATCTACTCACATTTTTACATGCTTTTGAACTGCTAGGTTGGCAGGAGCTGGGACAAGCGACGGGAGCTCACTCCGTCACGTGGATTCGATCTTACGACTGCTGGTCTTCCGACTTTGCAGCACAGAGGCTTCTGCAGTTTAATCTGCAGTGCCACCACGTCCCTATAAGGCAGAATATTATTTTCCTTGATCTGGGCACTACACTTAGGTTGATACAGCTTAGAAATGCATTTCCTCCCTGCCTCATCACTCCGTTGACTGATTACTTCATTTGTGGACTACATACTAAGGCAACAGATCCTTAGCACACCTATGATGGCCAAATGAGTTGTCACATATCTTATATTTTTGCACCTGATTTTCCCTACCTAACTGTAAAAAAATAGTATTTTTCCTTATTGATACTGATTTTGTTTTTTGTTTTTTCCAGCCTGGTTATCCAATCTTGATTCCTGATTTTCTCTTCTAAAGTACACTTCTCAGTTTAATGCCACTGAGTAATTGGATGTGCATCCCTTCTATGCTTCCATCCAAATGATTTGTAAAAATGCTGAATTAACATCAGAACCAAGACAGAACTCTGCAGCACCCAAGTTGTCACTTCTCCCCAGGATGTCAAGGAACCAGTAGTGAGAGATCTTTGGCTACAGAGAGCTGGTCCATCACCTACAAACCTACTCAGCAATAGTTTAACCTAGCCGACATTTTACCAGATTGGCAAAATCAAGATACACTACATCCACAGCATTCCCTGATCTACCAAACTTGTGACTCAAACAAGTCATAGCAATAGTATCCTATGACTTGTTTTTCAGAAATTAAAAATAATGATGCAGTGGCGCTCCAGATGGGCTTCAGTGAGAACATCCCACAGGCAGATTTCATCACTGGAACCACTTCTTTTCATAGGAAGGTATTAGTCACCTCTCTGCCCAGCAGGACATCCTCACCTTACTGATTTTAATGAGCCATTGTAAAGCTAGGCCTAAGAGCTTGGAAAGCTACTTTTTTTGATACAACTCCAGGAATCCTAAAGGACAGATGAAGTAAGTAAATAATATTTACAGGTAAGTAAATAATATTTCCTTATGGCTGAATACCAGCACTTGTGTTCCCATTCGTGTGAAGAAGCTGTACATGCCAAGGGGACTCTACCTCAGTTTTCCAGAGGCAGAGTCAGCCCTCACTCTCCCTCCTCAGAGATTCAGAGGAACTCTTTTCTCAATCCCTGAACAAGGCTCATTTATATAAGGAAATGCTTAACAATGTGTGTATGGGGAGCCAAAGGTAGATTAAGGGACAGAGAAGCTCTGTTGGTTAAATATATGAGGAAAAAGGAAGAAATAGAAACCTGCTTTACCAAACTGAGGGCAGTACAAGACACACTGGCGTGAACTACATAAGGCTGTTGATTTAAGGTCAAGAAAAGAAAAGAAAAACACCTTAACAAAACAACAGCTCAAAAATGGAAGAAGCTGTCTTGCAAGGCTTTTCTCCTCAAGGGGAAATGAGGGGGTCTTCTCAGGTGTTCTTTAGGTGTTGGGTGTCTCTCTCCTTAGGGCAGGAAGCCTGACCTTCTTGACTCACAAGGCTCTGTGATTCCCAGCCCTTCCTTGCAGTTCGGGTTTGCAATCATAGGCAAGAGAGCAAAAATGTGCAGCTAAATTCCACAACCCCAGATTATCCACTCTTTTCAGTCAACAATGGTGGTAAAACATGGAAGTTGCTCTTGGCATGTGATTTGGGGAGAAGGGGGGGTGGAATAGGCAGAGAAAGGGATAGTCTGAATCAAGGAAAGGGCTGTGAAATAGACAGCAGCACACAGGAAGGAATTAATGAACAAAGGATTGCTTTGGGCTAAGCTAATGTTATCTGATAAATCATTAAAACATCCCCTATCCCACAACATTGCCAGTGGCTAGTATCTGAAATATGGGCATGTCCAGAGTGAGAATCCTGAGAGACAGCTTTAGGGATTTCATTATCAGGGGAGAAGCCCTTAACACAAACAATAGATGAAGCTCAATACGCCTAAAGGGTTTGGTTGGGATTTCTGTTGTGTGTGTGTTAAACCCTTTTTATTGGTCTTTATGCATAAAGGACCCAAGGGCATTATTTCACACGGAAACATCAGCAAGACAAAAGGACTGCTGGGGAAGTTATTAGGGGAGATTTAGGCCCTGGGACCTGACATGCTCCCATCTGAGATCAGTATCTGGGAGACTAAGGGTAGCTGGAGCCCCCTTGGAATCTGGCACTGGAAGGGGGGGACCTCCCCCCTCCCAAGACTCAGTTGTTATGTTAACAGCCCTTGCCCTCCAGCAATGGTAGAATAGGATGTCCCGGCCAGAGAAGTCTGCTTCCTGAATGGCAGCCGCTCAGCATCCTTCTGTTCTCCATATGGATACATTGACTGGCATTTGCCTAAGAGGCCCCCTCCCTGCGTGCTGCCTGTCTTCTCCCCACTGCGTTCACATAAACTATTATTTCCCCCTTCTGATTGAGCCCTCTGTGTTGCCAGCATGGCCACAGGCGCTAGAAATTTGTGAAGGACGGACAGAAGATCTCCAGCCTGGACAGAGATCGTTCCGAATGGGAAGGTGCACTTTAGGTTAAGAAAATAAAAACACTCTCACACACAACAGGTTATAGAAGCAGACCGCCACTTACGAGCCTTGCATTTGAAAGCCTGTTGATAGGCTTGCCTTGTGCTGAAGATGTTCACAATAACCAGCAAAGATGCCTTTGGTTCACCTGGTAACATAGCTATCTCAGAACATACCTTGCTCACGAGTAGTCAGTGACAGGTAAAATGCTCCTATAAAACCCATCCTATGAATTTGATTCTGCAAAGGCTGTCTTTGTCATACATTTTCACAGGGTTAGCCCAATTAGTCCCAAGCAGCTAAAACAACAAAAAATCTTGTGGTACCTTAAAGACCAAAATGTGTGTTTTTGTTTGCCATAAGCATTGCCAGACTCTAGTCTTCATCAAATGCATATCATGGAGAGAGTTGCAGTCTGCAAAAAGCATATATTTGAGGAAACATTCTGGCCTGTGTGACTTTTGTCACAGGCATGTAATTATTCCACATACTAGAATGCCGACACTTTAAGCTGAGAATCGTGGAAACTGAAGGGCTCAAACAGCATCACACCCATGTCCTTGTTGAATCTAGATACTCTATGATCATTGCCACTATCACATGTGGGTTGACACCTTTTATGTGCCCAAAGTAACCATTAAGAGAGGTTGGAGAAGACACAGTGGCTTAGGCTAGAGGTGTGCACTGAACGCAAGAGTGTGTTTAGTCCTCAATTTGGTAATTCGGAAAATAGCTCAATTCAGTTTTTTTAACTGCTGTACTGTAGACAAAACTGTGGTCACAACCCAAGATTTAGTCCCAGGTAGCTGGCTCAACCTTCCATCCTCCTGAGGTCAGTAAAAAGAGAACCCAACTGATGGGAAGGGAATGTGTAGCCTGCATAATTAACTTGTAAACCTTCTAGAGGTTCAAGCACTTTGGGAAGGTATATAAGCAGCATAGAGGGACGTGGTGGCGCTGCGGGCTAAACTGCAGAAGCCTGTGCTGCAGGGTCAGAAGACCAAGTAGTCGTAAGATCGAATCCATGTGACGGAGTGAGCTCCCGTCGCTTGTCCCAGCTCCCGCCAACCTAGCGGTTCGAAAGCATGCAAATGCAAGTAGATAAATAGGGACCACCTCGGTGAGAAGGTAACAGCGTTCCATGTCTAAGTCACACTGGCCATGTGACCACGGAAGATTGTCTTCAGACAAAAACGCTGGCTCTATGGCTTGGAAACGGGGATGAGCACCGCCCCCTAGAGTCGAACACGACTGGACAAGAATTGTCAAGGGGAACCTTTACCTTTACCTTTATAAGCAGCATGCTTTGCCTTTTGCTTTTAAACCATTTTAGAAGCCACCTGATTCAAACTGGGAACAAATCAGAGACTTGGTCTGGGAGAGTAGTTGTTTTATTTTTCTGAGGGAATTATGCCTTATGTGTTCCCCGTGGTCAAGAGGCAATTCCTAAGCACTCAGTGGTTACACACAGGTCTTGTGGGAGAAATAGAATGGAGCGCTTTCCATGTATTCCCCCAGGTCCTCCTCAAAGGAGGGCTTGGTGGCTACATTGCCTCCTCATAGAAGAGGAAAATCCTTGGCCTACGTATTTTATCAGATGTTGCTCTGTGTTCCAAGAGGTTCTAAGAGGTTTTAAATATTTCATTCATTTTTTATTACGTGGTCACAAGTTACAATAATACAATAAGAACAACATAAAAATAATTATTAATAAAAATAATAAAAATAATTATTAAAACATACCCATATTTAGAAAATGTAGTTAGATTAAAAGGCTTTTATATGAGATCTTACAAAAAAAGAGGAACTTAGCTAATATTAGTTGATGGAATTTCTGTGTAGCACTATTTCCTACATGCATATTAGGTCTGCCCATTTTTAGTACTCATAAACGAACAGGCCTAAGGCAATAGCAAGCTTCAGGGTTGGTAGCATCAGAGTTTTCAACAAAGATTTTTCCTGCTCTTGGCTTTTTGTTTCTTCTGCTTGGTTTTTTTTTGTTTTGTTCCATGGGTGTGTGCATGATGTGATCTGCATGAAAAGAACACCTGCAACACTGATGCCACCAAGGCAACAGCACTAAGTCATTTTTATCATAGGTTTCTTTAAAACAGAGAGGTCGGGAGTAATTAAATGGAAGCTACTTTCATCCTATAGTTTTGTGGGTAATTCATATGCATGCATTGTAGATTTGTCCCTGAGTAAGAAATCTGTAAGAAATAATAATGAGTAAGAAATAGGGACGTGGTGGCGCTGCGGGCTAAACCGCAGAAGCCTGTGCTGCAAGGTCAAAAGACCAAGCAGTCGTAAGATCACAATCCACGCGATGGAGTGAGCTCCCGTCGCTTGTCCCAGCTCCCGCCAACCTAGCGGTTCGAAAGCATGCAAATGCAAGTAGATCAATAGGGACCACCTCAGTGGGAAGGTAACAGCGTTCCGTGTCTAAGTCGCACTGGCCATGTGACCATGGAAGATTGTCTTCGGACAAAATGCTGGCTCTG
The DNA here is from genome assembly GCF_051106095.1 of Pogona vitticeps. Lineage (NCBI taxonomy): Eukaryota > Metazoa > Chordata > Lepidosauria > Squamata > Agamidae > Pogona > Pogona vitticeps. Next base: position 117,131,640 of record NC_135785.1, read on the forward strand.
TGGCTTGGAAACGGGGATGAGCACCGCCCCCTAGAGTCGAACACGACTGGACAAAAATTGTCAAGGGGAACCTTTACCTTTACCTTTTAAGAAATCTGTGTATTTCATAATGGTGGAAGCAGATGTTGAGAAGTGATGATCAATGAACACAGATTTGGGTGTGTGTGTATGTCTATTTTCTACTCAGATGACAGTGCCAAAATCACAGACTAAAACTTCATCTGTGATTAGAAGGATGGGTAGGATGAAACACTATGGAAAGAAATAGATGAGCATTTACTAATAACTGAAATTTTTTTGGTAAACCAATGAAATACTTGCAAGATTTCTGGACAACCAAAAATGGGAAGTTTGCAATTGTCTGGTCTGTTTTAAACTGTCAGATTTTTATATGTATAATATACATTTCTTAACACTGACTTCAGACAGACTAATATTGGACAATTGAATAATAATTTGTGCACATGTTTTTGTGTAAGAGGTCCTTGTTTAGTCATTTAGTTGTGCCTGACTCTTCGTGACCCCATGGACCAGAGCATGCCAGGCCCTCCTATCCTCCATTGCCTCCCAGAGTTGGGTCAAATTCATGTTGGTTGCTTTAAAAATGACACTGCCCAGCCATCTCATCCTCTGTCGTCCCCTTCTCCTCTTGCCTTCACACTTTCCTAACATCAAGGTCTTTTCCAAGGAGTCTTCTCTTCTCATGAGATGGCCAAAGTATTGGAGCCTCAGCTTCAGGATCTGTCCTTCCAGTGAGCACTCAGGGTTGATGTGTAAGAAGTACTAGGTTTTAAATATCTGTTATTAACAGTTTATTAGAAAGAGTGATTTATTTTCAGTCTGAGTTTTCTGCCCTGGATTATGGACCTCAGAACTGAAAGAAAGCATTTTGAGAAGCTTTTGCTAAGCCTGTTAAAATCACGCTGCATTTAAGTTTTAAAAACCTTGGTCACAAAGTCTTAAGTTATCAAGTGTTTGAATCTTACCATTAACTACAAATATAACAAGTGTGAGTTACATTCATTAATTTTTGAAGCCTGATCTTACCTGTAGTTTTAGAGAGTGTATAATGGCACAACCGCCTGGCCTAGTTGGAGATCTTAGATTTGAATATCATAAGGCTGCTGTTTGTCTTGGTGGCTACAGCATTTAAACTACTGCTAACAACAAAAGTGTGATTTTTTTTTTCATTTTAATGTATAGTGTCGAGTTTGTGCACACTGTATGTGGGAAGACAAGGTGACAGCTTAGGGAGGAGCCTTCATGAAGGGATAGCTACTAGGATGGCCCACTTTCTCATATTAACATTTTACGGTATATATTTTTATTCACTGATAAATACATATTTACAGGAAAAAAATGCATTTCTTGCAGTGCACTTAACGTTTGGTGAACTGTATGATTTGGAAAAACAGCAGACAGACAAACTGATGAGAATGATACTGATGAAGGTGATGACGATATTGGCCAGCACACTGTTGCATCTGTACTTGAAGCACTTCTTATAAAACAGCAGAGGAAGAATGACTTTTAGGGTGTGGTGGAAAAGATGCATCCATTGTTTGACCTGATCCTATGAAATAAGCTTCATGTTCAAAGTTCATTATTCCATTATACAGATATCATTTGAAGAGCTGCACCGGCTGACTAGCTGGTTCTACTTTTTTTGAAAAAAAATATCTGTGCTACATTTATAATTCACCTTCCCTCCAATGTGGAGAACTACATACTCCAGGGTGGAGTATTGTATGTGGTTCTCCTCCTCTCCACTTTATCCTCACAACAAGCATGTTAGGTCAGCCAGGCTCAGAACATGTTTATGGCAGAGCAAAAACGAATGTCACTCAAACCTGATTAATTTTATTCGGTTTCCTCACAGCTCTCTCATCTGGCTAGTTTTTACAGAATTCAGACCTCGTCAAGGTTTTCTCGAAGCTCCACAATCCACATATCCCACTGCTCTTCTAATCCAATCTCTGTCCCATGCAGTCCAGCTGTGTTCTCCAAACGCACTCTGTCTCTGCTCCCATACCACTACTGCTGTGGTCTTACCTTCCCCTTTTCATGCTATTTGCCTCTTTCTCACTCAATTCTAGTTCAGCAACATTCTCTTACTCCATTTTGCATAATACTGCTGTTGGCATCTTAGCTTCCAACTGACTGGTATTTGCAGTAGTAGTCCTTGGCTACATGAAAGAGGGAGGAGGACTGAGGGTCCAATCACACGTGAGAAAAGAACCCCAGTTATAATGATTTTTTTCTTACCTCTGTTCTACCAATACATTTTTTTCAGCAGTCATGTTGTGTATATATCTTGTCAAGAGTGTTCACTTTGTTTCTAACTATATCAATTCATTTCCTTGTATTTGAACCACTACAGCTGGTTACACTGATCCATAAATTTGAACTGATTCATTTTATCTACTGTTTCTTGGGGCAATCAGGTGCCCCCTTGTCCTTTTTTTAAATTACCAAAAGTAATACATCAATTAAAAGTTGTGTTCTCTCCCCCTCCCCTTTTCCCTCCCCTCCTTTACTCCCTTTTCCTGCGTATCTCTCCCTCTCTTTTCCCTTTTGAACAGTATCAGGAGCAGCAAATGGGTTTTGAGACTTGCAAAGTATTGCGAAGAGCAACGGGGGGGGGAAGGCTGTTTCCTCCTGAGCAATGGATTCATGTGGTGGTGGTGGCAGTAGTGGTGCCAGTGCCAGCGCCTGCTACTAACCATTTGTTGATATGCATTTTTAAAGGGGGCAATACAAGCACAGTGGCCATGAAGTGGCCACAGCCACCCAGAAATCTGACCTCTTTGGAAAGGAAATAAATCGACAGCAACATTCACGCACACTGAAATGATAAGGAATGAAGCAATTCATCATCAGTACAATTTAAAACAACCCTCCTCGAGCAGGGAAAATAAACCGTTTGCCAGGGCAAATGAATCAATTTTGGCCATGCATCATGTGAATGGAAAATTATGAAACTATCAAAAAAATGGCCAAATCAGTATCACTGGGGTTCTTTTTTTGGCAGGTATGATCGAGCCCTTGTTTTTGCACTAATAGAATTTATTATTTTTCTTCAGCTGCTGTGTGAGATGTGGAAAATTCGGGGAGAAGGCATGGCTGGGGGAGGGTTTAAGCTCTCTCTTTCTGCACAAAGTGATCCTGAAGTCAAAATAAACGTCACATACTTCAGGAGCGTTAATCTAATCCTACTTTAACTCACCATGACTGCCTGCTTTGTGTGTATGTGAGAAAAAGAGATGTTGGCCCTCTTGCCTTCTTTTGTCCATGTCTTTGCTCCCCACTAGCTACCCTACCCTTGGCCCTCAACATTCAGCCCTGCCAGCCAAAACAGGTAACCTGACTCTCTTCTTCACCACCTTAGCCCAGCAGCCACTTTCTTCTCTTGTCATCCTCTTTGCCTTGACCTGCCTCCCTTATTTTTTTTCTCCTTCCACTCTTCTCTCCATTTACATTGTCTTCCCTTCAGCAAAGCATGAGGTGTCAGTGCATTCCTCCTCTGCCACACATTGTGTAACTTTAAAAGTAATGCAGCTGAGTTAGCAGTTCCACTGCAATAGAAATGATGTTACCCTTTCTTACAACTGAAATGTACTGAGTTACTTCCAAGCTCTGGGTGTTACTGAAGAAACCAGGTCATGTGAAGATAACTACCATCCAATCTCTAACCAGGGTAATGTTCTATGAAGTGATAGACAAGTTGATCTAGATATAGAATTGATCTCAAATGTAGTTGGTTTCCCATGGAAGGTCAAATGCATCAAAGATAAAGACTCTCCAGTATTTGGAGAAGCCAAAGTGGTAGCAAGGGCAAGGAGTATATTTTATCAGCTTAGACTAGTCCATTCATTGCGGTTTTATCAAGATCAACCAGATGAGTTTAAGCTATCCATAACTAGTACTCTTTATGATGCTGCTGCTGCTGCTGCTGCTGCTGCTGCTGCTGCTGCTACTACTACTACTACTACTAATAATAATAATAATAATAATAATACTAATACTAATACTAATAATACTAATAATACTAATAGTAATACTAATAATACTAATAGTAATACTAATAATACTAATAATACTAATAATACTAATAATACTAATACTAATAATACTAATAATACTAATAATACTAATAATAATAATAATAATAATAATACTAATAATACTAATACTAATAATACTAATAATACTAATAATACTAATACTAATACTAATACTAATACTAATACTAATACTAATACTACTACTACTACTACTACTACTACTACTACTACTACTACTAATAATAATAATAATAATAATAATAATAATAATAATAATAATAATAATAATAATAATAATAATAATAATAATAATAATAATAATAATAATAATAATAATAATGGCGTGCATGAAGTTGATTCTGATATATGGTGTCCCTCATCAGGATTTTCTCACAGGTTGTTTTCCATTCTCACCCTCTGGGGGTGCTCTCAGACCTTATAGCTTGGCTAAAGACATGCAGGCTGGTTTTTCTCCTGGGAGACACAGTGAAGAATCAAACTCCAGATCAATTTGGGGGCCGGAGACCCTATCTTTACTAATCCATAAATGGTTCTTAGGTTTATGTACTAAGGAGCAACTGCCTGGATCAGCTTTCTTCCTCTGGTACGACCTATCTACTGTCATCTTTTATTTCACTATCGCCATGGTGTACATCCCTTTGGAATACCATGGCCCTAAAAGGTGGCATGCAAATCCATTAATTAAAAAAAAACTATAAACTGAACCTGATGCATATGATTTATCCCATTATGTTGCATAGCGTGATTGGAAGTTGTTCCCACTGTTGCTTCCTTTGCTCTCCCTTCAGCACTGACACCCTAGCAGAAGTAAAGCAATCAATAACCATAACCCCTGGCAGAATTCTGGAACAATTTTGTGGTACCAGCATCTTCCTCCACTAACATATGTCTCCTAGTTTCTCCCAAAGGTGGCAGGTGGGGTGAACCATCTTCTGTCCTTGTCCATCCATGCTTCTGTAACATAGGAAGAGTTCCCTTTAACAATGAGAGATTAAAATAATTCTTCATATTGTGTCTCTTTTGTAGAGATGCAGATAGACGCGCCTGATGGGGAACTGGGACTCCAGTGTGCCCCCCCCCCCAGAAGCTGAGATTTGCTGGGCCTTAGAGAACTGTTTACAATACAGAAGCCTTTCTGAATGTAGCCATGTGCAGGCACCGGGAGGAGAGTGGGGGGAGGAGGGAGGGAAGGAGAGAAGGAGACGTACTAACACAGCAATCTTTGTCAGTGATTTATAGACTGGGTCAGGCACAAATTGACTCGTATGCAAGAAATGTAAATGGAATAGAGACTTTTGATGGAGAAGCTCATTTTCAGACTTAAACGTTTTAGATTAAGCACACTCACACACAAATGCAGGTGGGGAGGGGGGGTGTTTTATATCATTTACATTACAAATCAATTCATTATCCACCCAGGCAGGTTTGCACTGATTTTCAAGGATCGGAGATTTGATGAAGAGGATTCATTTCAAGAAATAAACCTTTTAAATTAACCACAAGATGAGGGAAATTTCTTTATTTAAAAAATGTGCCAGCCCTCTTCTTTGTTTCCTTTATCATTATTGATAATATTTTCAATCCAGGTTTCGGTCATTAAGGAGGATCCTGAATAACGTTTCTTAAGGAAAGACCCTCCATTTCAATGTAATTGTGGGCTGAGCCCAGCTTCAATTCTGTCCTTGGCTAGGTTGTTCCCCAAAGTGCCTTTGCAGGCTTATATTGTGAGGAAACAGGCAGGTGGACACATATTGGCCTGCAAAGTTGGGAACCAGATTAATCCCCACCATAAAACTAAATGGGGTGCACTACTCATAGCTGTGGGGGTTCCTTGTGTGGTGTAGTGGGCAGAGTGACAGATTAGGACTCTCTAGGGCTGGTTTCAAAGCCTCACTTAGCCATGGAAGTTCACAGGAGGTGTGGTATTGATAAAACTACTCCTTAAATATCTCACATACCTTGGAAATCAGGGAGGACACATGCTTTGTCTTTTGGACCACAGCTCCCAGAATGATTATTGGCCATGGTACATGTGGGATTCTGGGAGTTGTAGTCCAAAAATGACACACACATCTCTGTTGAAAACCTTGTTAGAATCACTATAAGTCAGAGTCATCTTGATGGCACATAGCATACCACAGCTGTAATATTTGGGAGCAAATTGAATACGCACAAACCCCTCCAACAGAATCTGGGATGCAAACTGGAATCTGAAAAATTTGAGCCAATATGGCCAGAGATTAGATGAATACCCCCTACCCTTTAGGCAAGCACCATCTCATGCTCGCACCTCTGTGGCTAGGTCAAATTTACTGTTGTGTCCAGAGGCTAAGATGTCTGACTGAGCTCTTTCAGTGTATGGATCATATAAACAAAGGAGTCCTTAATATGTGTGTTTTTAAACATTTGTAAGTTGCCTTGTATTTGCCAGTGTACAAGTACGACCGAGTAGAGCCCCGCTCCTAGCCTGGGAACAGCCTGACTCTAGCGCCGAACAGCTGACTGTCGGAACAGCAGAGAGGAGGCAGCCATTTTGAGATGCGACCGCATGGTTGCTGCCTCTCAAAATGGCTGCTGCCTCTCCAAAATGGCCACCGTCTCTCTGCTGCTTCCCCACAGTCTGCTGTTTGGCGCTGATGCTGTCCTTCTTCCAGGAAACCCTCGCTCTCTCCCAGCAAAAGGAACCAGAATCACGCATGCGGAAGAGGGGTAGTCTTATACAGCAAGTATATAACAAATGCTACATTTTGAGTGGAAATGTTGGGGGAGGGACGTCTTATATGCCCAGTTGCCTTATACACCGGCAAATACGGTACTTCAAAAGGGAGAAAGGCAGGTTAGAAATTGATGCATAAATAAATAAATAAATAAATATGTTTATCTAAAGCAATGGTTCCACACCTTGGGTCCCTGGATGTTCTTGGACTACAACTCCCAGAAATCCTGGTTAGTGCAGCTAGTGGTGAAGACCTCTGGGAGTTTTAGTCCAAGAACATCTGGAAATTCAAAGTTGGGAACCACTGATGTAAAGGACAGAAATGCTGGAAGATATGTTGCTGTGCCAATTTAGAAATATTGCTTTTCAATATACAACGACTTCCAGAATCCCCAATTCTCATCCAAAAAAGTGACATTATTGAGTTCTGATTGAATTCTGATTGGAACTTGATGCTCTACGTGTCTACTGCTGTAACAACTAGGTGCAATGATCTGTAACAGAGGATTTTCCTCATAGGGAGGAATGGAGTGGCAGTTGGTTCCAGTTATGCCGAGATAGTAGACATCACCAGAAGAATTGTTGAGATCAATGGACAACTTCCCAAGTTCTTGAAACTAATTAGGTTTAGTCATTTCTCAGACTGGCCATTCCAGTCCCTGCTGCCCCAGGGAAGTGTATTGGAACAGATAGCGGTCCATGTTAAATGAAGTTAGCAAGATACTGAAGCCACCATCCCATCTTAGTAGCAAGCAACTGGCAAGAACATGACATTCTCCTGGGTAGCATTTATTATTCCTTTCTGAGGTTGCTCCTCAACAATGCATAAAATAGTCCTTATTGGGGGGGGGCAGCAGGAATCATCACACGGAGAAGTAAGAGGAAAGCAGCCACTTGCTCATGAGAGGTGAGAAGCTGAAATGCCCTTCCCTTCCCCTTCACCTTATGCCACTCCTGCATTTCAGGAGGGCAAGGGAAAAGGCAGCTACACCTATATCTCTCAGGAGGATACGGAGACAGCATGCCACCATCCCCCTCCCCCCGGGGTTTGTTTCATTGCTGAGGTTGGCTAACATAATGGCATATCTCCACCTATTTCTCCTGGCATGGATTAGTTGTTCTTTATTAAGGTCCATCCAGTCTGTGATGTACTCATTGAGGGAGTCTTCCTTTGACCCATTCCATGTTTTACAATGATTGTATTATATTTGTCATGAGAAATGGTGTCTATGATATGAAAGATTGAGTTTTTTAATAATCAATTATATATTTTTTCCTATCTGATGAAGTATCACTTCATTCTTTACTCTATCAGTCCACAGGATGAGAAGAATTGTTCTCTATGCCCTTTTAAAAAAGCATTTGTTCTACTGAGGGTCCCCTTTATTGTCCTTCTTAACCATCCAAACCTCACATCCATATAGCAGGACTTACTAGAGATAGGATGGCCGGGGGGGGGGGGGGGGACAGAAAAATTGGGATTAAAAACACGTGTTTTTTTTTTTCATTTTTCCCCAAAGACCTTTCCTGTTTTTTTCTGGAAAAACAGGAGGGGCAGTGACCCCTTGTCTCTGGAACAATCTACCCCCAGAAATTTGCCTGGCTCCCTCGCTGGGTGTCTTCAAGAGCAAGCACAGAACCTGGCTCTTTAGGCAGGCCTTCCTTTCTGTCATTATTTAATATTTTTTTGCCATCTTGAATTATATTATGTTGTTGTTCCTATATTATACTGTTATTGTTTTTATGAAATTATTTTATGAACTTGTTGTTAGCTGCCCAAAGTAGACTTTGGTCTAGATGGGCGGGATATAAATTAAATTTTAAAAAATGGAGTGTGGAATATGTCCTTTTACTATTATAATAATATGTCTATGACATGATATTCAAACAATATAACAGGAAGATCTTAATGAAAGATTTCTGAGACTTTATGTATTTAAGTTCTCTGACTATACATAACATTTCAGCATCCTGAGTATAAAAGATATATTAAACTGTTGTTATACATTTTTTCAACTTCTTAAAAGTTGTACTAGCTATCTCAGTTCCTCACTTTATTTCTATATTGCAGACTGTGGTGCTGTTAATTTAAGCATCCCAGATACAAATATTTGTCTACTTGATTTATACATGAGTTGTTACACATAATAAATCATGTACTCTTAAGTAACAAAAGATGTGCCAAAGACATAGTCCTGATAGCTGGTTGATCAGATGACCTTCTCACATTTTTAGATCCAGTCATAGAGGAAAATAACAACATGGGACTGCCAATCAATGCCAAAAAACCAAACCATTGCCATTCCCCTTAACATAATTCTGCAACATGTTTGCAGGGAATTTTCTAGCTGCCTTCTGTCAAAGGAGATATCAGCTTCAGAGAAAACCAGGAGCTTATTATGAATGGAAAATACCACTGGGGCCCAGAAGAGCCTGCTGTTACAGTTAAATCCTACCGTCTTCTTAATGCACTATCAGGAGAGACTTCCACTTCTGCCCCTCACTACTTTTTGACACAGAAGGTCCTCCTCCAAAATTAAGCTGCAGCTCACCTACAATACTATTGACTACACATGGTGGCGCTGTGGGCTAAACCACAGAAGCCTGTGCTGCAGGGTCAGAAGACCAGCAGTCGTAGGATCAAATCCAGGCGACAGAGTGAGCTCCCATCACTTTGTCCCAGCTCCTCGCCAACCTAGCAGTTCGAAAGCATGCAAATGCGAGTAGATAAATAGGTACCACCTCAGTGGGAAGGTAAAATGGCATTCCCTAGTCACGCTTTCCATGTGGCAATGGAAACTGTCTTCGGACAAACGCTGGCATTACGGCTTGAAAACGGGATGAGCACCGCCCCCTAGAGTTGGACACGACTGGACTAAAAATGTCAAGGGGAACCTTTACCTTTATACTTATTAATATTCAGTACTGTTGTTAGGCCCAGAAATGTATAAGAACATCTTAACACTCATCAACTGCATTATTCCTTAATAAATCTTATGCCAGAGAGCTCAAGAGATAGGATTTTTCTGTTTTAATTATTTTCCTATTTTTTGGTCAGCCTTGCTTTTTCTCCCTGTTTCTCTGTCAGCCAAGTACAAAGCAATTCAAAGAGCAAACTTATTTGGTGAATTCACCAAGAAAAGACTCACAACTTCATAATGGAATAATACTGAAACATCACAAACATGTCTCCAAAACTCTCGTTCAGGTATAGGTTGCACAAAATTTGAGGGGCTAAGGAAGAAGCAAACAATGGAAAAACCTGGCCCAGACTCTACAAGCAAACCAATTTGCAAAATAGAGATTGCAGGCTCAGTAGAGAAGAAAGGATGTGGGGAGGTATCAGTTGACCTGTCCTCTCTCTGTAGGCAAAAACCTGGCTTGTAACTGCTGGAAATCCATCCATTGCCTTGGGCAATGTACAGGTGCTCCTCCTGTTGGGTTAGAGCAAAAGGACAAGAGTAACACAATAGTCTTTATGTCAATGAAGCAGAGGATTAAATGTAGGTGTTGTACTTAAAGAGCTAATTAAAGTCAAACAACATCCTGTGCCAGGTTGATGAGACTGCATGGTGTAATCCCTTCAGTGTTTTGCTACAGAAGGGCTAGACAAACAACTCTCTCACCGACAACCTCAGTTCAAGAGAGATCAATCCACCAATACGTACAACCAGAGGTCTCGGCAGCCAGCAAGTCAATTCCAGGGTCAAGGTCAACTTGGTATGACAACCTGGTGGCTGGAACGTAATGGAGACCTCACCAATATGAAGTCTCATGGAAAAAACATGTTCCTCTGGTAGTAATTCCTGCCCCAGGAGACAGAATGTATTATTTCTAAAAGCAAATGAAAACCAGAAGTAGCTGTATGATCCATTCAAATAGGAACAAAATTCACGGTTGAATTTTACTTCCACTACCGTAAGAAGGATATGGGTTGGAAAGATTCTATAGTTAGCATGCAGAATCCTCTTGAAAGGACAGAGCTGAGAAGGGAAGAAGTGTGTGGGGGGGACAAAGATCTGGCTGCGCACAGGAATGTCTTAACTCACACCAGCAACATATCCTTGACAAGTTAACAGCAGAGTGAACTTCCCTGTCAATTAAAAAAATGTTAATAGAGCCCTCCCTGGGATTTCACTGGGTTGTCTCACTACTAGAGATGAGCACGAAACACCAAACTGGCAGTTTGTGCTGATTTTCAGCCAAGCAGGTGTTCAGCACTTCCTAGCCCTGCCTCCTCTGGTGGGTGCCCACTCAGAGGCAGGACCCAGAGGAGGCAGGGCAGGGAAGCCAGGGTGCTGTCTTTGAGTGGGTGCCTGCCAGGGGAGGTAGGGCTGGGAAGTGCTGAATACCCGTTGGGTTGAAAAACGAATCGGCACAAACTGTCCATCTTCACTCACTACTAATGGATAACCAATATCTACATGCTATGCTGAACTTCCTTCTTCTAATAGTTCCCTTGGCCAATTGTGAATTTGTTTCAGCTTTGTTTTAGGTTTTTTGAAATTGTATGTATGTATGTATGTATGTATGTATGTATGTATTTATTTATTTATTTATTTATTTATTTATTTATTTATTTATTTATTTATTTATTTATTTATTTATTTATTTATTTATTTATTTATTTATGGTGCCTGTTAAGCGAAAAATCAGTCCTAAAAACAGCGGGGGACCATTTTCTTCAGCCGGTGGCCATTTTGAAACCCGACGATCAGCTGTTTGCTGATCGTCATAAAGCGAAAATCGGTTCCCGAAGCAGTGAACCGATCATCGTGAAACGAAAAAAAAACCCATTTAAAACAAAAACTTCAACATTAAGTGGATTCGTCGTAGAGCGGGGTAATCATCCAGCAAGGTATGACTGTATATCTTCCTTCGTTTTCTTTTTGTTCTTTTTGAACAATTTAATTGTTCAATTGCTGTACATCAGTCATAGGACTCATCTCATCAGGTTTCAGTTATTCTTATCAAGTCATATTTATCCTCCTGAACTAAGATTTCCAGTTCCTGTTTTATTCCCATACTCTTGGTATTCTTATATAGACACTGAAGATTCTGTGATTTGTGGCCTGCTTTTCTTGTATATTTTTATGGATATTATTAATGTTAATGTTATTATTGACCCTCAGTAGACCTGACTGGTCTCTTCCTCTTATAGTGTTGTGACTGGGTTTGGTTGAAGGTGGAGGCAGTTCCTCTCTTTGAGCGGGAAATAACCATGAAGAGTCGTCTGAAACTTTAACAGGAGATTCAACAACTACTTCTATTGGTTTGAAGCAACTCAGTTCAGGTAATTGTCCATAAGAACTAGGCAACATTCCAAAGGTAGAAATGTCCGGTTTCATTGTGGTGCTGGCCCAAAGCGTTCTCTGTCAGTTGGTTTCCTCAATGGGGTGCTCCTCACGCCGCAGATCGTGCCACAACACGGGTGGCGTGCCCAGTCTCCCTCGGTCAGTGGCTGATTGAAGGAGGCGTCCGGCCAGGTCACCCTCCTCCAGTGAACCTGTCCCCTTGGGAAAACTACCACGGTCCATTCCAAAGTCTCAGTGACTGTTACTCCTTCCTTTACTGGAGCAGGATCTGCAATAAACCTCCAACCTACAGGTTGGGGAAATCCTCTAACAAGCCACGTGCTTTTTTATAATAAAATTCTCCTCCTCCTTTTATATCCTCCCGCGGTACTCTGAACACTCTCGCCCCTTCCTCCTCCTTTTTATCCTCCTCCCATACGGGCAAAGTTAACTTCTCCCTTTCTTTCCCTTTCCTTCTACTAAGCAAACCTCTATTTTCATCCCTTTCTCCCTTTGCGATCACCCCTTCTGTTTCCTCTCTCCTTCCTTCCATTGATGGTTCTTTCACTTGAGGAGACGATGCACTCTCATCACTTTCCTCATGACCTAGTCCTCCTTCACAAGTGTGTAAGGCTTCATCCACCTTTACCTCTGTGCTTGCATCTCCCTCCCCCTTCCAATTCAGTTTAAAGCTCTCTTGATGAAGTTCTTCATGCTGTGGCTAAACACATTCTTCCCAGTCCTTGTTAGATACAAGCCATCTCTTGCTAACAGTCCATCTTCCAGGAAGCCTAGGCCATGGTCCCAAAAACCAGATTCCTCACATCAACACCACCTTTGTAGCCAGTCATTCACCCAGAGTATTTCCCTTTCCCTTTCTATTCCTCTTCTGAGTATTGGTAGGATGATGAGAAAACTATCTAGGCCCCAAAGTCCTTAAGTTTTCTTCCCAGAGCTTCAAAGCTCTCTCCGAAGTTGCTCTTGGCTGTGTTTTTTGTTTCCACATGGATAAGAAGGAAGGGATCTGTATCGGTGGGTTTTATGAGTGATGGTAATCCTTTTGTCACATCCCTAATCTGTGCTCGCTCGAGGGAGGCAGCATACCTGGCCGGTCCCTGGATCTTCCTGGCATACTTAAGTAGGGAGTCCCCTATTAGAACTACTCCTCTCTTCGTCTTTTCGTAGAGTGCAGGTTTAGTGCCTCTGCTTGGCTGAGTTTCAGTCCCTCTCATGTACTCCTGCAAGGTGTCCTCTTTGACTTCGCCTACATGCTGTCTGCCATACTCCTCATAAAGAACCTGAAAGCTGTTCTGCAATTCCACCAGTGAAGATAATGTTCTCCTTCTTTTGCTCCTAACTGTGACTCTTTTCCACAATGCTTCCTCCACTATGTTTACTCTCTCCTCTTCTCTTGTCGTTCTACCTCCAGGGCCTCCATTGACTGCTGCTGCTGCTCACGAGTTCTGTCAATGTATATGTCATCTTCCCTTATAGCCTTAAATGTGGGTACTTGTTGCTCCAGTTCTTTGTTTTTCTTCTAACAGTGCCACTAGTTTGTACTTGCTGCACGTGTACACGTTGTTACATTCAGGCATAAGGACAAACATTGTACAGACTTTGCAGGTCACCACAACTGAAGCATCCCTTCTCTCTGTAATCCTTGTTAGCTTTTTGCTTAAATTTGTTTGTCTATGAATGCCCTTTCCTTTACAGTGGTGCCCCGCATAGCGACGTTAATCCGTTCCAGATTAATCGTCGCTATGCAGAAACATCGCTTAACAGTTCAAAAAACCCCATAGGAACGCATTAAACTTCGTTTAATGTGTTCCTATGGGGCCCCAAACTCACCGTCCAGCGAAGTTCCTCCATAGCGCCACCATTTTCGCGCCCTCGGTAAGCAAGGGCAGGGCGCGAAAATGGTTGCGGCGGCCATTTTGGGCGTCCGGCGGCCATTTTGGAACCGCCGATCAGCTGTTTAAAAAAACATTGCAATGCGAAGATCGGTAAGCAAAACGCTTACCAATCATCACAATGTGATGTTTTGACATTGAAAACATCGCAATGTGATTGCATTAGCGATCTGAAAAACACATCACTATGCGGATTCGTCGTCAAATGGTGTGCTCGTTAAGCGAGGCACCACTGTATTTTGTTGACTAATATATAACTGTATCCAAATAAACCCCTAAAATTTTGGGAGGAGCCTCTCCTGTGGAACTCCCCCCCCATGAAGCTCCCAAGGTCCCTGGGTCTGCTTCAGCTTTATTCCTCAGCTGTTAGGAGTCAGTAAGCAAAAGGCCCTCCCAGAACTCACAGCTGTTACTTATAGCTCTCAGCAGTAATCAGGATACACGCCTTCCAGTTATCACACAGCCTTTCCTGTTAAACTCAGCACATGGTGCTCCTAAATGGGGAATTTCTAGGGGTTACTCCACGTCCCTTTTTGGTGTTAATCTAAAAACACTCACCTCTCTGCCTTTGTTTCCCTCTTTCTTTCTTTTTTCCCTTCCTCCAGTAGACCCTTCCTTCCTATCTCTCCCCCATGAAACTCCTGTTACCTTGCCCTGTTTGCTTGCTCTGGTCCTAAATTCCCTGGGTCTGCCTTAGCCTTATTCCTCAGCTGTGCTCTGTTGACTCTGGAAGTCAGCAGTCAAAAAGTGATAAATTTCCTAGGGCAAAATGGTCAAATAGGACAAAGTACAAAATAATTACACTTAGCTAAGATTATTCTTAAGATCAAGTGATATATTTAATGCCCACGAATTGAGTTGACTTGCCTCTTTGGAAAAATTGAAATTGTTGGTACTGTTTTCTAAAACCCTAGAATACATTCAATAATTCATTTCTTTTTCCAAATGTCTGAAGAAGTGGACCTGATCCACAAAAGCTCACATTAAAATATAATAGTCTTTAACATGCCACCCGTTTTTGTCTTGTTTTGCACAGACCAACATAGACCCTCTTCTAAAATAGAAAAAAAAAATGAAGATGACTACACAGAATGGTGACTGCAGGAGGGGAATCAAAGGAAATATCATCCAATTATCAAAATTGAAATATAGCCAAGTCCCCCAAGGTTATATCAACAGCTTGGCAACAAAAATAAAAATGCATTTTCTGGCCTGCAATGTGAAGGAAGGAAGGAAGGAAGGAAGGAAGGAAGGAAGGAAGGAAGGAAGGAAGGAAGGAAGGAAGGAAGGAAGGAAGGAAGGAAGGAAGGAAGGAAGGAAGGAAGGAAGGAAGGAAGGAAGGAAGGAAGGAAGGAAGGAAGGAAGGAAGGAAGGAAGGAAGGAAGGAAGGAAGGAAGGGAGGGAGGGAGGGAGGGAGGGAGGGAGGGAGGGAGGGAGGGAGGGAGGGAGGGTCCAATACTCTTCAGTCCCACTGGTTTCAGCAGGAAAGGGTCACAGTCACAGTGAATCTTAACACGATCATAGCCAAATATAAAATTGTGTAATAAAAGCATGTTGCAATATTTGACTGTGATCGTGCTAAAATTAGCTATGTGACACGGCAGGAATACTGTATCGGCAAATCTTGCGGTGTGAGTCCCAGGTCTCAGTCCAAATCTTTGGTACCAAGTCCTGAGTCCCAAGCCCCAAGCCCAAGTCCCTATTAGTAAAGTCATATATATTCCTCCTCCCTGTCCCCCTCCCCTTGCTCAGACCACCCTTGTGCTCAGAATCATGGCTAGTATGAAAAAGCTCTGAGCCTGCCTCTCCTTCTCTCACCCCTCCACCTCCCACCTTCTTGAAAACCCTCCCTCTCCATTGCTACATTCCCCTTTGCCATTTGCCTGCCTCTCTTGCATCTTCTGGTATGCATCACAAAGCTTCTTCCGGGGTTATGGTGTTCTCGATTAAAAGAATAGGGACTTGAAAACACGATTCGGAAAAATGGGTCTGAATCAACAGTGAGTTGCACAACCTACCCCTTGGGATTCAGGGGTGCGATCACATGGCAGTTGATCTCATGTTTTGCACTCCTTTTGGTACAGTCTGGTTCTATCTAGTTTTTGGCAATATAGCTTAGCAATTTAGGTATCTGGCTGAGGAACCAGAGGTTGGGAGTTTGATTCCCCACTGTGCCTCCAGGGAGAAAAGCCAGCCTGTGTAGCCTTGGGCATGCCCATAATTTGAGTACAAGATGCCCCCAGAAGAAGTGTGCTCCCTACCTAGAAAATTTTGAAAACAGCACCATAAGTTGAAATTGACTTGACAGGTGTTGTTTTTGTTGTTGTTGTTGTTGTTGTTGTTATAGGTGATGAGAATGGAGAATATTTTGAAAACATCAGAAACAAAGGCTCAACATAAGAAATGACAATTTGAAAATAAATTAAACACATGGAAAAATAAACCACCGCATAGACAACATCTGAGAAACATACAGTAAAGACATTTGGATCATTGGCAGGGGTTACTGTTTGTTGTTTGTTTGTTTTTTAGCATGGGTAGGATTGCTTCATTTGAAGGTTGGTTTCCAGCATGTGTGATTGCTGGTATCAAACTAAAGCAAATCTATCCAGTGGTATGCAATTTATCAATTTATCCCCCCCTCCCCAATTTCAGCTTCTTCCTGCTTCGAAATGAAGGATAGGAAAGGATTCCCTTGAAATCCAGCACTGTGTCTGTTGTGTGGCAAGCCAATTCAGTGACACAGCACTTCCCAATGAATTTTAAAAAATTTCCTCCTACCCTGCAGAAGCGGAGACATGAGAGGATGCGGGAGATGGGGGTGGGGTGGAGACAGGCTAAATAGGATTGTTTTGAGGTGCAGTGTGGTTTCTCAGCCTCTAACCACCTGGTGCTTGCATGTGAACAAGAGGATCATTCCAAATAGTATTCTGCACTTTGAAGCAACCCTATTTAGCCTGATCTAGTCCCAGTTAACTTGACTATCTAGTCACACCCTAAGCCCCATTGAAACACTGGAAGCTACAGAAGTAGTTCCCTTATTTCATTGATTGCAGTCATCCTTAGTTATGAATAACGTTAGCTGAAATATGGGCATTTTCATTAAACATGTTACATCAAATACATTTACTTAAGAATAGTACATATGGCTGGTACCCTCTTGGGAGCGGGCACCATTTAATGCTCCACTGAAGGAACTCCTGTATGATCTCCAGCTTGCTACAGTGCGAATGGAGACTGCCTCTGAGTTTTGTTTGTGCCCAGGGCAGTGAAGACCCACTTGTGTAACTCCAAAAAAGCCAACTCCTGTTGCACAAGTGATAGGAAGAAAGAGGATCCTGCTCTCTGATTCCCAGTTAATTAAATTCCAAATGAATGCATTTACAGTAGCTAGGAACTCTGAGAACAAAAGTCTAGTAAGAGAACTAGGATTGTGAAGTTTCAAAGGGACACCCCTGAAGTTTGCAGAGATCTGAGGCTGAAGCTGCTCTTGCTAGGGAGGGCCTCCGAGATGGAAGAAAAACTGCCCCACATCTCTTTATTTTCATTAAAACAACCTGTGCTCTTGCTTACACTGGAAAGGAGAAGGACGAGACTCCAAAATATTCTGCACCATTGTAAGGCTCACAGAAATCAGAGATGGGGAAAAGTTACTTTTTTCACTAGAACTCCCAGAATACCCCAGCCAGCTTGGCCACTAGGAAGCTATAATCCAATCCTGGGAGCTGTAATCCAAAAAAGGGAACTTTTTCTGTTTCTGACATAAAGGAAGGAAAACATGTATGTTTTATATATATGAATGATAAATTTTATGTTGCACTATAAAATTTCCCTTGTTTCACATAATTCCAACAAACCCATATTAATATGGCCATACTGTAACCATGAATTTGTGGATAGCTCAGTGGTCTAGGTCTCAGAGAGAGAGGTTGGGGGTTCGATTCCCCACTGGGCCTCCTTGACAGGGGCTGGACTTGATGATCCAGAGGGGTCCCTTCCAGCTCTGCAGTTCAAAGATCTAATGTTTCTCTGCATCCTTCCTTTCTCGTTCTAAGGAACCAAAGCTGGTGTACACAGGGTGCCTTCCTCTCATCTGCACAAAAATACAGCGAGTAAGCAACTGGCCTATGCTTCCCTAATAAACATTTCTGCTTTTAAAAATATATATACATACATATCTATTTTAAATATTTTATATTACTTCTTTTGGGCAAAAGCCTCCCTAAGGCAATCTGCAGAATAAAACTTTAAGTAGATAATTAAAGCAACATTCAAAATAATCGCATCATTATAAAAGACCATAAAAGGTGGCTTTTAAAAAAAAGGAAATGAAAGGGACATCGATTAAGCAGGTCTTTAGGCTCCATTTTAAAAACCCTGAGGGAGGATGCCATGCCCACAACCTGGCATACAGCATTAGAGTTCATTGGATGGAAAGTGGAATATAAGTGGGACAAAATTTGCTCCTGCATAATTAAGAGTTGAACAGAGTGGAGGAAACGTGGCATAGGTACAGTTTCTCCTGTCGTTGTCCCACTGTCTGTTCTGGAAAACTGCGCACTTAAGCTCTTTTCTGTACTTTCTCACTATCTGGATATGGAAAACATGAAAAGGAAGAGATGCCCAAAAAGCTAAGAAGAGAAGAGAGGCAAAATTTCTGCCCTACTTGGACACAATTTGTTGCAAAGCAGAGCAGGACCAGAAGAGGATTTGCCTCTGAAAGGCACTGTAAAAAAAACGTTTCACCTCTCCTGATGAGTAAATTCACTTTCAAGTGGGCAAATTCTGCATGAAAAGGTGTCTTCTGAGAGGCGCGGGAAGGGGAATTTTTGTGGGTTTCCTATATTAGGGAAGACGTAGAGGTTCTTGTGTTTTTCCACAAGCCATCAGGATGACTATGAGTTTCAACCTGAGAAGAAAAAAGTTCGCATTCTTCTCTCCCATCCTCAAACTGCAGTCTGCATTTTCTCCCCGCCAATTTTTATGACAAAAGCACACTACACTCTAAATTTGTACTGGATCATCCTAAAAATGCATTTATTTATTTCACTGTTACTGTTTTCACATAGGAAGATTCTATAGGGGTAAGCTCTGCCTGTGGAACAAACTCTGGAATGCAATGAGCCATGCTTTCAAAAAGGACAAAAAAAGCTCAGAAATGCACAGGCAAAGATATTGAATATATAGTGGGACATGCATTACGTCATCTGGATGGCAGGAAAAAATACCCATGCCAACCATGCTGACACCAGTACTTTACGGGAACAAATGGCCCATCTGGATAAGCACAAACGGATTTAAACTAACCAGCTAGACCTATTTTGTGGATTCACATCAGCCATAGCGCCAACCATAGGGGTGGTATTTTATGCCTATCCCCTGCAAATATTCAAATAAGCCAATATTACTAGGCATTTTGTTGCTTTCCATTTGCAGTCCTGCTGTTGCCCGGTGGTCTCTTTCAGCTGCTTTTCAACTTGAACAGATAGAAAAGGGAAAGGAAACAAGACTGGCCTCCAAAAACTTCCTTTCTAAGCCATCAGGTTACAAACCTCAAGGAATTTGCCTGACGGTCCAAAGCAGCATTCCTACAGCGTTTGATAGCAGCTTACACGAGGAAATCTGCTTATTGGGAGATGATCCTGGCCAAGAGACAACAGGCAGCCAGGTGTGAGAAGTTGAAGAGAAATACATCTCATTAATGTGGAATTGTTTTTAGGTTAATAATCTTGCATTAATTTTCCTTTAAAATATTGTCTTTGACCGTTAAATGCTCACACTGTTATAAAAAGGAACGTAATAAATGATCTTGAAGCAAATTCTCCTGCCAAATGTCATAATTTATTTGCATAATTAGCTCTTAATTTTAATTCAATATGCAAATCCATGCTTCCTTTAAATTGCAGCAGCCTGTTTCTCCAGCCCTGGCTGCCATGAATTTATTGTGACGCGGCTGTTGGAAGAGGCTTCATTGCTTTCTGGGGATGAGTGGACGGGGGAGGGGCTGCTGCTTGAAAGCGGCTTAAATGGCCACTTTTAGAGCTGTTTGGCTCTGCTTTTTGTCAAGCTGAATATTTGCCTAATCTGTACATAAAGACCCCACTGTCTATGGGGTCCCGAAGTCCTTTTGTCCCTTCATCTTCTCTAGTTACCTCCAAGAGGTCTCGAATCGCAGAATTGTTTCACATTTATGGAAGACTTCAGAGTGTGGAGAGAACTTGTCTTATGTTCGCTCATTTAACCTTACTACAAGCCTGTCTAGTAGGTCAGTAGTATTATTATCTCATATAAGGACAGAAACAGAAAGAACAGTGTTTCCCTGGCAAGCTTTGAACTAGTCACACTACAAAGCACCAACTACGATTCTGAAAATAGAAGCTGGCAGGTCTTGTGCAATGTCCTTCCGAGGAAATTGCTGAATCTCTCCTAAGATACAGCATTTATTCAAGATGTTAGAAGCCTTTCCCCTCCTTTTTTATCATGCTTTATCCCTACATGCAATTGACACAAGGAGCTTGGGCTGCTCTGCTTTCTTGTCCATCTGCGCAGTAAGTAAGGAGTACCTGGAAGTGGACATGCTTAAGATGGTTGTGTGCTCAGGAAAGAATACTCAGGAAGGTGGGCTGGATGGAGGCCAATAAATTCAAACTGAATCCTGTAAAGATGGACACTCTGTGGACAGACGGTTTTTGGCTTATTCTGGATGGCTAGCCCTCCACTTGATGAGACAGGCTCATAGTCTGGGATCACTCCTGGATTGAAAGTTGTCATTTCAAAGTAGTGTCAAGTTAATCTTCTGATTTACTGGCAGCAATGGAAGTATAATTTTTTTTAAAAAAAAAAACTATTTCAATTTTTTCATGGCCAGTGTTAAAGTTATTTGATTTTTCTGTAGTCATGCTTTTATCTTAATATAAGTATAACCCTCTTTTTGCACTTTTTTCTTTCACCTTCTTCAGGCGGCAGTGTTCCGCTGTCCTCTGTGTATGTTAAATCGTTGGTGTTTGTAGCATCAATTTCCACTCTTGTCTGAATCTAATCCAATTTTCTGTACAATATGTTCCATTATAGAGTGATGTTGAAATCTTTCCGTTGTCTACCAGACAGTTCAAAGTCTTAACAGTGTACAAAGCTGAAGATCAAAGTACTTGAAGAATCACCTTCTTTCGTACTAACCAATCTGTGATTTAAAATTTCCTGGGGTGGTTGCATCTGCTTGAGATGTCCTTGATGAGTGCTGCCAGTAAGGCAATAATGTGTGTAGTTTTCTTGGTGGTGGCATGCCAGCTATGGGATTCCCTCATGTTGGAAGATCTAATGCCACTTCTTGCTGTTCTCATTTAGGTACTAGTTACAAACTGTACAAGCTTTGGGAGAATAGGCAAATACTACATTTATTTCCTTGTTATTCCTTGCTGATAATTATATTGTATTTTATCATACACTTGTGATCTTCCAATTATGATTGTATTGGTCTTCGTGTGCAAAACCAGTTGTTACATACACACATACATACACAAACACTGAAATATAAAAATTAGGAACAAACTGTGCAGTAATTGTGAACGAGACTTACAGTAAAGTTTGTCATTTATGAAGTGGGTGTTGTTCTCCTTACTATATGTTCTGTACTTGGAAGAGTTGTATTTTCAAAAATGTTTGCTGAATTCGTCTTCAGCTGTATAAAAGCATGCTGCTCAGTGGTATCAACTTGTATCCCTTCTGGAAGCACTCAGGTGAAGATCCAATTCATTTGTTACAAAACACACCATTTCAACAGATTGTTACTTCATCCTAACTCTAGTCCATATTTTACATGGTTATACAGTATATCACAAATTTCAGTTTAAATTATTTTAATTTGTAGTATGAAGAGAGAAACTTTGGCAGGAGGTCGTATCTGGTAGCCCCGAGCCAGACTCTTATTGCCAAGTCTTTCCCTCTACACGGAAAACTCAGCACAAAGAAAATTAAACTACATAGCCCTTCTCCCTGGCATACAAGTTTTCTAAGTGAAGGGTTGGGGCAGGTGGCATGGAAATCATTTAATCATGGGAATCCCCCCTTCCACACTGAAGGAGTGCAACCCAGAAACATGATGACAACCACAGCAAAACTGTGTTTTTAATGTTTCTGACAAATTTGTGCACCGAGCACATTGGAAACGATAGCTTCCTATGGAAGAGAACAAAACTCCCCACACATCGCTGAAACAAACTTCTTAGACTCTCACAAGCCACACCTGGTACAGCTACACTTAGAGTACTTTCCCACGAGCTCACTCTATGTCTTTAGCCTTTATGAAATGTTGACTTCAAGCTTATATTCCAGCAGTGGGAAAAGGTGTGAATCTCCAAATGATGGTCATCCTCTGTAACTAACTGGAGTGTTGGACTGGCAATGTGAGATCCAAATCTAGCCCCTGCTGAACCATGAAACTCACTGGGTGACCTTGGACTGCTCCCTCTCACACTTTTTTTCCCTCAGCCTTATCAACTTTATAAGGTTGTTGTAAGGGTAAAATATGGAATAGGAGGAGAGCCATCTTCTAAATCATCCTGAGCTCACTGGATAAAATGTGGGACATGTCTGTATCTTAGTTATTCTTAAAAATAATTGGCAATGCAGCAGACTTTTCATTATTATGAGCCAAGGTGTCCCAGGAGGCCATTTTGTCCTAGAAGATGGTTTTCCATATTATGGCATGGTCTGGGCTGGGTATAACTGCAGGTTTAAACTTACAGGGATTTCCATTAATTACAATGCATGCATATTTATAAGTCCACAAATACATTTTTGTTGTTTTTGTTTTGTTTTTAGCTTTCAGGCTGTCTGCCCTTGTCAACATGGACAATTGACTAGCAAAGCCTGAGCTACGAAGGGAGGAGAACTCTGTGGCTTCAAGTTGGTTGGTTCCAGTGCCTTGCTTCCACTAATTACATGGCTTCCTGGAGGTTGGGTCCTTTGCATAATTTCAACAATAGGTACACAATAAAGAATACATGACATCAAGTGCATCCTGAACATCAACTCCAGCAGGGCTGTAATTGACTTTTGGAGAGCCTGTCCTGTGAGTGACACCACTGGAAAGACGATTGTCCGCTGAAGAATCCCTTGATAGGCATTTCCTTCCCAAAAGAAATCAGCATCCTGCAGAACCTGAAATTAATCCCTGGCATTAATTTTAACATCTTTACTTTTTCATTGTGTATCATTTCCTTGACTGCTGGACAGAGAAGAGGTCTTTTTGGACATTTGCAACTCTTGGAGTGATTCTAAATGTTCTCTCAGGAATTATGATTTTAATTTCATCTTCCTAGCACTTCTCTTCTGACTCAGAAATGGGAACTGAGTTCTTTTGCTATTGCCTGCATTTCCCAGCATGCTTGATTTGCCGTTTACAAGGATTTTGTCAGTACGGTGTGGCAGCCATCAAGTGGCAAGACTTTTTTGATCAAGAAATGTAGGAGAAGCTCCAGTAAAGCAAATCCTTATTTTACAGTCACAGTACAGTCCCCACATTGGCCACCTAAGGGTGTATCTTACTGGACTTCATCTTTTTTAAATATATATATATATTTTTAATTATTATTTCCAGGATAAGGGGAAATTAATTGGGATAACAGTGAATATATCATGTCATTTGTTATCACATATTATCTGTGCTTACATATACCATTACATTAAGAACTTTTGTATCTGTTAATTGCCTATATACTTCCAACTAGAGTTATTTGACTACTTTGTATTAAAATTATTGCATTTGGCTTTCAAGTTATAGAACAGATCCAGTTATATATAGGTTCCCATTTTTCTGTTGCTTCTTGGATTGATATGTCTTTCAGAGCTTCTGTTAATATATCCATCTCCTCCACTTCCGTAATCTTTTCTGTAAATTCTTCACGGTTTGGTATTTCAGCTTTCTTCATTTCCATGCATATAATATTCTGGCTGCAGTTATTATATGTATTACCAAATGGCTCTCTCTCCTATCCAGAGTCTCTGGCAACATATTTAATAAAAATAATTCTGGTTTAAATGGAATATTACGTAGTAGAATTTTTTTGCAAACATCCATGTATTAGTATCCATTAGTTTTTTGCTTCTCTACATTTCCAACATTCATTTGATGTACCTTTATACATTTTGATAAATTATCTGGTGTCATGTACCATCTATAGAATATTTTGTATATATATTTTTAAAAACTTACTGATTTTGTAATTTTTATATTCATTTTCCATATTTTTCCCAGTCATCAGTTTCAATATTATGCCTATATTTTGTGCTCATTTGGTCATACAGTCTTTTACCACTGTTTCTAATAGTATTTTATCCAGAGGTATTTGCTATACATAAAAACCCTCTTTTTTATCTTTTACATATCTAGATTCCAATTGTATTCTAGCCCACCAATCTATATTTTCTAACTCGTCTCTTGTTTTTAATTCACCATTTCCTTTTAGTAATTCTTTGTATCCGAGTAATCTGTTTATGGCCATAAGGTTGGGTAGTGTAAAAACTTATAATGGAGATACCCACTTTGGTATCTTTTGGTATATCTGATATCATATCTTGTCCCAGGTCCATAATAGAGATCTTCTTATGGAATGGTTGTTAAAATATTTATGGTCTTTAGCTTTTTTTTGTACCATAAAAATGCCGGCCAGCTAAGCATCAGGTCATATCCTTCTATTATTTTTAAGAGTCATCCATTCCTTCATCCAGACTAATACACAAGCTTTGTAGTATGTACTCCAATCTGGAAGGCCAAATCTTACTGGAATTCACAGAGCCACAGAATTGTAGAATCCTTGAAAGCAACCCTGACAAATGGCTGGCCAACCTCCATTTAAAAACCTGCAATGAAGGAAAACCCACCACCTCCTGAAGCAGTCTGTTTCAGTGTCAAACAGTTCTTACAGACAGGAAGTCCGAAATCACCTTTCATGTTAAATGTATGTACACTGCTTTGAGTCCTGCTCTCTGGGGGTGGAGAACACAAGCTGCCACCTCCCATACTTCACTGCTTGCTGTTCAGAGACTGAGCTGTTCATGGTTTCCACTGCATAGCTTACCTGGAGTAGTAAATATTTAAAGAGCACCTCGGTATTCATGGAATATTTAGAAGGGATGGGGGCTGTTCGTGTATGATATTTCTATTATCTGGTACATTTTAATGTTCTGCTTTCAGTTTTTTATTTGAAAATAGATGGGTTTTGAATTTAAAGAAATTACATTTCTTGGAATGAGCGCTGTGCTCTGGCTGCTTTTGTTTCATTTGTTTTTTATTGGATTGTGTGTGCAATAATGTATGATGCTTTTGCAATTAATATGTGTAAGAATGCTAAAGTTTTGCATACTTATTGCAGAAAGTCCTATTATGGTGCACAATGCTTTTTAAACTTTCAGTATCAGAGAACCTGTTGCACATGAACTTTGCATGCAATGAACACACTATTGATTACAACATTTTGTGGGCACAGTCTGGGATGAGGGCGCACAGTCCGTTTGCACAGGATCCAGGCCAAACCAAGCTGTCTCCTCATCTTTTGCACAGCAGCAGCCAACAGTACTCCAGCAGTTGCAGTACAAACGGCAGCAATGTGCTGTGCAGGTATCCTTTAAGAAGTTTAGGAATGCTTTCCCTGCAGAATGCCTCAAAGGTTTCCAAGGTTTGTCTGAACAAAGAAATACCAAAGGTTTCTCTGAAGAGATTTTGAAAAACATTGGCATAGTAGGCCATGATCTTTATGGTAGCCAAACTACATATGGCATTCCCTCACTCTGAAAGCATGTTTCAAAATACTTTGCCAAACGTGTGGGCATGGCCCATTATTACTATTCCCACATTCTGCAAGGAAAGGCCTGGATGGGGACACTCTTCAAAGTGTCCCAGTGTTAATTATTCTACTTTTTATGGAAGGAGTGGACAGTTAGGATAAAGGATAAGATTTTTGGAACAGAGCCCAATGTTGTTGGCCAGTCAATCTCCTGGTAGGCTGGGTTTTTGGGGAAAGAGGAACGCCGTGAATGTGACTGAAGCAGCAGGGTAAATTAATAAGGGCTAGAAGGTTTGTGCTTGCAGTTGCCAGGTCCCAGAACAAAGCCTGAAGGATGTGATTTGCTTCTCTGGTTTTCAGGCTTGGATATTCAGGCCAGAACAACACATTTGTAATGCGAAGTGACATAAGGCACTTTACACGGTGTACACCAGTGGTCCCCAACCTTGTGCCTACAGATGTTCTTGAACGACAACTCCCAGAAGCCTTCACCACCACTTCTACTGGCCAGGATTTCTGGGAGCTGAAGTCCAAGAACATCTGGAGGCCCAAGGTTGGGGACCACTGGTGTGCACCTTACTGCTTTTTAAAATACTGTGCCTTGGCTGCCATTTTAAAGCATAGTAAGGCTTCAGTTGGTAAGGAAGCCCTTTCTCTTTCAGAGGGCTTCCTTTTCTAGCAGGCAGCTGGATGGTGGTGGTAGAAGTGGAGCATGAGGGCAGGGCAGGGACATCTTCAAAATTCGGGGAAGCTCCTGCCACCACCACTGCTGCCAACGTGCACTCCCCAGCCGCCACCATTCAATTGCCTGCTGGACGAGCCTACAGAGGAGGAAGGACAGCCTGCTCCACATGTGGTGAAAAGAAGAGCCATGGAAGGTGACTCTATGGGCAAAATCAACGTTACTGGGTGGCCAGTGCTGGCTGGATAGTGGGGGGGGGGAAGCTGCCTGGGATTCCATTCACACCGCATGAAAATATGCACATGATAGGATTACTTTCACTGCCAATTGCAGATAATTCACACTAAAAAGCTTACTATGCATTACCTAAAATGTAATTACAGCCTCAGGTTGAGAAGCACTGGAGGAGAAGGAAGTTTCTTTTGTTCTTATGAGCTGTCTTCAAGACCAAGAGGTACGAACTCTAGCAGGAATGTCAGTGACTGCTCTGGCTCCTGGTTGCCTTTTTGCTGGATGCCTGAGAGGGGGGTGCCATATTCCATGATTAGCTGGATTTTCCCCAGGTTCTGGGCCCATTCTCCTCATACCTACTTCTACTACAAACTGTTGGCACGGCAATTCTGCTTCTCCCCAAAACATATCTGCTCCATCTCTGTGAATCACAAAGAGTCATGCTTGTGACATTGTGAGGACCAACACTCTGGTTACAAACTGAGACCCCAAAAATCTCGGGAAATAGGATATTGCTAAACTGGCAATTAGAGTGATGTGTGTATGCAGCTTTTAAGTGGACATTCTTAAATGTAGTTTCTGTTTTCTCCTGGAAGCCTTGGTGGGGCCTTAACTTTTTCTCTGTCATGGAAGCTTTGCTGTTGAGATCCAAAATGTAGTGCTCTATTAATAAAGACCCCTGTTTTGTGCTCAAGTCTCTTATGCATTGCTTGGAAAGCTGAGCATGAGAGGAACTATAAGGTGAGCAAGGAACTTCATCTTTATATTAACCATGCCATTTGCCCTGTCATGACTCTTTCAGACTCTTTAAATTTAATTCAAATAACAGACCTCAATATCTGATGCCTGAAAATTAATTCATCATTAAAAATGCAAATCCTAAATATCTCTTAGTGGGTTGCATAAGGTAAAGGTAAAGGTTCCCCTTGACAATTTTTGTCCAGTCGTGTTCGACTCTAGGAGGTGGTGTTCATCCCCGTTTCCAAGCCATAGAGCCAGCGTTTGTCCGAAGACAATCTTCCTCGTGGTCACATGGCCAGTGCGACTTAGACATGGAAAGCTGTTACCTTCCCACCGAGGTGGTCCCTATTAATCTACTCGCATTTGCATGCTTTCGAACTGCTAGGTTGGCGGGAGCTGGGACAAGCGACGGACTCTCACTCCGTCGCGTGGATTCAATCTTACGACTGCTTGGTCTTCTGACCCTGCAGCACAGGCTTTCTGCGGTTTAGCCCGCAGCACCACCATGTCCCTAAGTGGTGGGTTGCATATCGCACTGGTTCTTAACCTTGGGTTACCCAGGAGTTTTGGACTGTAATTCCCAGAAGCCTTCACCACCAACTGTGCTGGCTGGGGTTTCTGGGACTTGCAGTTCAAAAACATCCGAGTAACAAAGGTTAAGAATCACTGGCATATCACACAGTTATTCTTGAGACACAGGCACCAAAAACTATCTCTGTGTTTGTCTCCTTCCATACACACTTCGTAGGGAGAAACATATCCTGCTCTGTAACATAGTCAAATATGTTTAGTCATGGGTGGTGGTTTGATTTCTTCCTTACTGATAATACTGAATATCTGTCTAATGCTTTCAAGAATTCACACATAGTATCTAGTTAATGTAAAAGAAATTGGTATTCCCATCCCCATACGTTAAAAGGACTGAGGCAAGAATGGCCTGTTAATGAATTGATGGCAGAGGAAAAATTCTAATTAAGGACTTCCTTATTCATACTTTGTTCCATTAGTCATTAGTAGTAGTAGTAACACCAGCTTCTTCCAAAAGCATTTTGATCAGGTGTTATTGTAACTAAGTAACTCTGTTATGAACTTGCCTTGTGATAAGCCTATAGGAATTTTGTTTGCTTCAGGAACAAATATACTAAGTACATAAAGTATGATTGCTTTGTATGGATGTGCTAGTTGGATAATGAAGAAAAATTACAGGAAAAAAATGATTTGTTTGAAAAATGGTGCTGGAGAAGAATTTTGTGGATTCTCTGGACCACCAGGAAGATGAACAAGTGGGTCCTAGAGCAAATCAAGCCTGAACTATTTCTAGAAGCAAACATGAGGGAACAGAGGTTGTCCTCCTTTGGACATTTATTGTTAGCCACCCAGAGTAGACTTCAGTCTAGATGGATGGATGGATGGATGGATGGATGGATGGATGGATGGATGGATGGATGGATGGATGGATGGATGGATGGATGGATGGATGGATGGATGGATGGATGGATGGATGGATGGATGGATGGATGGATGGATGGATGGATAGATAGATAGATAGATAGATAGATAGATAGATAGATAGATAGATAGATAGATAGATAGATAGATAGATAGATAGATAGATAGATAGATAGATAGATAGATAGATAGATAGATAGATAGATAGGAGAGGAGAGGAGAGGAGAGGAGAGGAGAGGAGAGGAGAGGAGAGGAGAGGAGAGGAGAGGAGAGGAGAGGAGAGGAGAAGAGATTTGCTGGAAAAGACAATAATGCTAGGAAAAGCTGAGGGCAGCAGGAAAAGAAGACCAAATATGTGATACATTGACTGCATAAAGGAATCCATGGCCTTGAATTTGAAAGAGCTGACCAGGGCTCTTAACAATAAGACACTTTGAAGGTTATTCATGCATGAGGTCATCATGGGCTGGGGGCAGCTTGAAGGCAGATAAAAACAAAAAGAGGTATTATACAACCTGAAGGTAATTCTCACTCTTCTTAGAACTGATGGACAATTCGATTGTTTAGGCTGCAGAGCCAGAGGTTGGGAGTTCAATCCCCACTGTGCCTCCTTGACAAAGGCTGGACTTTATAATCTATCAGGTCCCTTCCAGCACAGCAGTTTAGAGTATTATGATGATTTGTCCATAGCACTGAAAACCCAGAAGCATTTTTCTGTTTTTGGGAGGTGAGACCACTAGGAATTCATCTACTGATAAAGGTTTCTTCCAAAGGAAGCTGTCATCTTTCAACACATATCCCTTTTGCAGTCACTTCAGTTTTAATGTTTCTTGCCTTGTGAAACTACTCTGAGCTCACAAAACAACAAAATAGTTTTGTTTATCTTTTTGATCTTTGGAGTCATTCTAAACTTTATTTGGGGGGAAGAATATATATTAATTCCACTGTCATGGAGCCTCTGTTGTGTCTTCACAAAATTGTGGAGTGACTGTGCAGAAACCTTGCAGCTGCTCCATTTCCCAAAGCATGTCGTATTGACTATTTATGTGAACTTCATTGCTACAGTTCTATAGCTCAGTGGCTCTTAACCTTGTGTTACTCGGGTGTTTTTGGACTGCAGCTCCCAGAAGCCTTCACCACCAGCTGTGCTGGCTGGGGTTTCTGGGAGCTGCAGTTCAAAAACACCTGAGTAACACAAGTTTAAGAACCACTGCTATAGCTGTCCAGTGGAGTGCTCATTTTCAGGAACAAAACTAGGAAAAATCAATAAAATACACATTTTGTTTACAATATCTGCCAATTCACTGCCAGGTTGTCCACGGGGTAATTTACCTTCCAGTGATCCTCCTGAATTCATGTGTCCACCACTTGCTACTCAGGATCATCTACCATTTCCATGTTTTGACTTACCTTTGATAGATATTTTAAGGTATGTGGCGAGCATGTAGGGTGTGATGTGGTATAGTGGATAGAGTGATGGACCAGGACTCAGATGTCCTGTGTTTGAATCCTTGCTCAGCCATGGAAACTCACTGAGGAACTCGAATGGGTAAAACCACTCCTTAAATATCTCACTTACCTTGAAAGCCCTAGTAGAATCATTGTAAGCTGGTACTGACTCGGCAGCATATAACAGGGAACCATGTAAATATCTGAAAGAGTTTTATCTGTTTTCATTTTAGATTGACATCATTTTATCTCTGGATGTTTCTATTTTTACTTATTATTTAAATACAATAGTGCTTTGGAATTTAAAAAAAAAGACATAGAACAATCTTCTGGCTAGTTTTGATTTGTTTGGCTTTTAGTGGGATGAGAAAATGTGCCAAATCTTTGTAATGTTTAAGAAGGTTAAGTGTTTATACTAGAGTTTGTGAACACCCAAAAAGTATATTATAGTGTAGTTTTCTTCTTGCTTTCTACATCATGGAACCCTTTGTACATTGATTTGTGTGCTAGGGAAGCACAGAATTCCAGAAGTTTGTGGACACTCTCTGTGATGTGGACTGCCTAATTCACATACCATATAGACTAATCCATCAGTCTTGATTTTTTCCTTTGCAAGAACTGAGAAGACAGCTTACAACGAGCCAAACCTTCCACAGTTGGTAGGCTGTGCAAGAAGCTTTTGAGAGTAGGTCCTTGGGATCAGGGATCAAAATGAACCATCACAGGAAGCACCCAAGAGTTACATTCCTCTTTCAGATTTGTAATGGCTATGCCCCCTTGCTGGGTGGAGGGCAATGTGTAGCCTTCATAATTAACTTGTAAACCACCCAGAGAGTGCTTTAAGCACTATGGGGCAGTATGTAAGCAGCACACCTTCCCCTTCTACTATTTGTTTCATTTATGTAAATCTTGTTCCAGTAGAAATACAGAACGGTGTATAGCCCATTGTTAAAACTAGTGAAGTGGTAGGGCATTATACTGGGGGAAAAACATTCAAATATAGTTCTGGGGGAAAAAAAATAGAATAAAAAGGCAGGGCAATTGTGTCCTGTGCTTCACAAGGGAGAAAAAAATTAAAATACTAGTACTGTGGCAAATGGGTGCTAAGTGAAGCAAAACAGAGCGGGATAAAAACATGGATTTTAAATGCTAATACTAAATAAAAGTTTTATGCCACAAATGTTTGTCATAGAGATAAGATGGAATTCTCCCAGAGCCAAAAATGATCTCTTATCAAAAAGACATCTTCACCCCAGTTATTAATTTGGCCACAAAATTTCGGACCAGTTGAATTCTCCACATCAGCCTTAAGGGTAGCCTCCCATAGAGAGCACTGCAGTAGTCTATACTTGAGATTTTGAGGGCATGAATCAGTGTCATGAGTGCCCCCACATCTAGATAGGGATGCAGCTGGTCAATCCTCCAAAGATGGAAATGGGCTGCCCAGACCAGAGATGCCACCTGGGTTTCCATGGTGCAAACTGGGTCCAGGCAGATGCCCAAGCTGCGAACCTCACTCTTTGTGGGAAGAGTCACTCCCCCAAAGGAGAGGGAGTTTCCCAACCCACTGACGCCAGGGCTGACCACACACAAGATTTCTGACTGAGACCATTTGCCCTCATCCACCCCAGAACAGTCCCCAAGTAGCATTCAAGAGTCAGAAACAGCATCCACTGCAGTAGGAAAATAAGGAGAGGTAGAGTGTACTGATGACATTGGGCCCCATAACCCCGGATGACCTCACCCAGTGGCCTCATATAGATATTGAATAGCATTGGTGAGATGATCGACCACTGTGGAACCCCACAATTGAGGATCCACGGGGTGGAAGTCATCTCGCCAAACTGCACTCTCTGAGGACAGTCCTCCAAGAAGAAACAGAGCCATGCCAAAGCGAGGCCACCAATTCCCAACTCAGAGAGCCGCCCCAGGAGGATACCATGGTTGATGGTATCAAAGGCCTCTGAGATATCAACGCAGACCAACAAGGACATACAGTGGTGCCCCGCATAGCAACGATAATCTGTTCTGCAAAAATCATCGCTATGTGGATTCGTCGCTATGCGGGGCAAAAAAGCCCATAGGAACGCATTAAAACACGTTTAATGCGTTCCTATGGGCAAAAAACTCACCGTTATGAGGAAATCCTCCATGTGGTTGCCATTTTTGCTGCCCAGTAAGCGAGGAAAGGGCGTGAAAACAGTGCGGGCAGCCATTTTCTTTACCCGGCGGCCATTTTGGAACTGCCGTTCAGCTGTTAAAAAAACATCGCTATGTGAAAATCGGTAAGCGAAACGCTTACCAATCATTGCAAAGTGATTTTTGGCCATTAGAAACATCGCAATGTGATCGCTTTTGCGATCGCAAAAAAATCGCTATGCGGATTCGTCGTTAAACTAATCGCTCGTTATGCAGGGCACCACTGTATTTTCCCTGTCGGCCTCCCTCAGGAGGTCATCTTGCAAGGTGACCAATGTATTCCGTACCATGCTGCGGCCTGAATCCAGACTGGAATGAATCAAGGGCATCATTTTCCTCCAGGAGGGCCTGGAGCTGATTGGCCACCACCCTCTCAACCATTTTACTCGAGAAAGAAACATTGGCGACGGGTCTATAATTCCGAATTTCATCTGCCACCAAAATTAGGTTTCTTTCTAATGGGCCTAATGAGTTTCTCCATATTTAATGGAGAGAACCATTAATTATTGTGGTGGCCCATTCTGTTGTTACTGGCTTGGCTGCTTTGATGAGTCAGGCTGGACAAGGGTCTAAAGAGGAGGAGGTGGCATGACAGCGTACAAGCACTGTGTCTATCTCATTCGACATCACAGGTTGAAAGCAAGTTAACCTCACTGGGCAGGACGATGCACTGGACATCTCAGCTTGATCTACTCTCTGTAAAAAGGGATCAAGGTCCCAGCCGATGGCCTCCACTTTAGATTTTAAAAATGCGAGAATTTGGTCACAGGAAATATTAGAGGGAGGCCTATCACTGTGGCCAACTCTGGATAGGTTGCATACTATACAGAAAAGTTCTGCCTGCTGGTTGTGAGTTTTGCTTATCCAGTCAGCGAAGAATGCTCCTCTAGCAACATTTACCCCAGCTAGGTAAAGGTTAGACATGATCCTGGCAGTTTTTAAATTAATTTCCATCTCCAAATGCTCTCTAGCCTTCTCAAATTATGCTTCATGGCCCTCAGCTGCTGGTTAAACCAGGGAGCTGGGCGGGCTTGGCAGCGGAGCGGGCGTTTGGGTGCGATCATGTCGACTGCCCTGGTGGCAGCGGTATACGAGCCATCCACCAGAGCATTGACAGGAGCACCAATCAAGTCAGCCGGAATCCCCCGCTTGGTATCTTGGAATCCATCAGGATCCAATAACCTACGGGGGGGTGGACCATCTTAAGCATGTGCAAAATTCCATATTTGTGAGGAGTCGGTTTCCTTGCCCCTCTGTCCTTCTTGCAGAATCTAGCATCCTCGCGTGCTCTCAGTTCCCTTGCAAAGAGCGGCAGTGACTCCAGATGCTGCATTGTCAGCATTGCACTGTGGACTGTACTGCAGCTTGCTTCGTACATTGCCCCTTGCTGCCCAATATGTTTCCCTGTTCTTTCTGGACTGTGGTCCAGTACTGTGCATTTCCCTCCTTTCCCACACTTGCATCCATACGGCTCGATTCCTCTGTTCACCCGAGCTGGTTCCCATGCTCCTTCAGCAATACAGATTTGGGGAGAACTGTTACACATTTAAATTAGCCCATCGTGTCTGGATTTGAGCGGTGGTATGAAGTGTGTGTTTGAGGCAATGCTATATACAGTACAAGGCAGCCAGGGAGTAATCCATTTTGGAGCAATGCATGCGTGCTTGGCAATGAACTGCCAGGGACAATAAGCATCGACAATGGAATATCTTTTTCACTGTGGGAGGAGGGAGGATAATTAAGTGTCCTTTTATCAAAGCCATGACAGTTTGCAAGCGGCTCTCCTTTGTAACTCTATCGCCTTCACCTCCTGATCTGGACCTTTCAGGAGGGCCAATTGTCCCTGCAACCGCGGAGGCATTAAGTGCCGCAGGCAGGCCGCCCAAAAGGGGTATTAATTATTCCCTGGGAGGGAAGTATGAAAGGTACAAAACATGGACCTGGAGGGAGGTGACAGCGATTGTCATATGATGGAGGGCAAGAGTTTAAAGGAGCACCCAGGCAGGAGGATGGCTTTGGCTATGGAAAAGCCGGCTTTGAAGGCAGGAAGGTCCCCGGTTTTTATTACAGCCCAGCATATTTTAGTCTGCCGTCCTGGCTTCAGATCTCTCAGGGCAGGAATGCAAACACAGGCCCCTTCATCAGCCTCCTGCCAGGAAGGAGTAAGAGGGGAGGTGGCAGGTGCCCATGACTTAACATTCAGCCTTAGGTGGTCAAAACATTCGTCGCAGTGTTGCTCTTCCCATGGCCAGGCTATGGGACAAAGGGACCCAGGGAAACCTCTTGCCGGCCAGACTCCTACCTAGACAAAGCCCGAGGGGGAGTCTGTTTACTTAGAACCTGACAATGGGGTAAGTGCACTAATGCAGTGCCGGGGCCTGCAACCCCCTTGAAGTAATGAAGAGGAGAAATAAACCCCTCATAAAGAAAGAGAGGGAAGGCTTTTAAAACGCTCATTTCCTCTTCCTACAAGAAGCCTTCCGAATGATCGCTGAGCCACCAAGAAGGAGGGAGATAAGATTTTAGCACTATCCTGTTAATGTTTCCCCAGTCCAGTTTGTATAAAGTGGTTCCAACTGCAAATTATTTGTGCTTAAAGGCACCCTGGCATTCCCTTGTGATGACCTCTCTCTCCCTGCATTCCAGCCACAGAAAGGAGGTTCAGGTGTGTGTGTGGGGGGGGGTCATGAAGAATCTCCCCTCCCAGAGAGAGCAGGGGAGAAGGTTGCCCGGTTCAGTGTCCCTCGTCACACTGCTGCAGTTTGCAAAGATGCCCTGTTGGATGGAGTTCTGTTAATTTTTTTTTAATTCGGGCTTAGTGATCAATACACTAATTCATGTTTGTTAATGTGTATAACAAAGAGAGAAGAAAGCTTTGTAGTCTCTATAGCAGTAACCGATTCATCTCAATATAGGCTTCTCTAGGCTACTCTCCACTTTTTCAGACACATATGATACTGGCTTAGTACATACATGTTTGTGAGGACAGGGATTAAGAGGATTGGGATGCGGAAGGTGACAATGGCATTGTTGTTAATATTGTCATCTTTTCTTATCCCATTCCACTTGGTCTCCACCTAAACATTGTATTTCATCATGCTGATACCGCAAGGATCTTGTTGCTATTTTTGCTATACATGTTGGAATAGATTGATAGGGTTACCTCTTTGAAAAATGTTTCCCAGAGATAACCATGTAAAAAACATGTCTGCAAATGCAAAAATGTCAGAAAGCTCTGACCAGTTCTTAAAGACTGGAGATAAAATCCAGCTCCTGACAATCTGACAAATTAACCAGATCAGTAATAATCCATCTGCACATCTGCTAATTTTGCCCTACATCCCTCAGTTTGCAATGTGCTATCCCCTGATTTCTGTGACAGGTCCTATACATGTAGAATCTTAGAGAAAGAGCAGATAAGAGATTGATCTCTTATCCGCAGAGATGGATCTCCCTGCTCTTAAACTGCAGCAAATAAGATAAGGAAGCTCACACCAAACATTCTGGGGGCACCCCCTTCCCATCCAGGAGCCATTGATGAAATGGAAACTACCGTATGTAGGGCAGAGGCACTGATCCAGATTGAGATTGTCTGCTGGGCAAGAATTCCTTTTTTCAAGCATTATCTTTCCTGCAGGGCAGATACTTACCTATCTATGTAGAAGTACAGTTTCAACTGATTACTGATACAAACCTGTAATTTTTTATGTTGTTGAGAAGTAAACTCTAAATTAATTTGTCCTCACTCAGTGAAAAAGATAACAAAAATGTCACAGCAAGACAGGAAGTTTTTTTTTTCTTCTCAGAAGAATTTATATTTTTGAAAATGCAAGAATACTGGCTTTATTGCTTGGGGTAGTAAAAGTAGAAGCAAATAAAAAAATATAACCCTCACACAGCTGTAGTTATGTCTTTGATCTTTTGTTTGCCTTCATTAAGAACAAGCAGGCTAATATTTACAAGTCTCACAGGGCTGGATTAGCTCATTAAAGTTTGAAAACTACATCTTCAGGATGCTTGGCACTAAAGAGGCACAAGATACTTTAGTATGCAGTGTGCCAATTCACCATATGGCCAGGCTGGAAATGGTGTTGGTATGCTGCCAGGCTTTTGGACAACAGTCCTATTGTGTGATCATACACAAGACACAAAATCAAGATCACAGTGGCAGTGCTTGAACTCACTGCCACACGTTGATTCTCTGAGATCCAGGACAGCATAGTCAGGAGGAGATTGAAACAGGGATGAGAAGAATAAAAGGTAAAGGTAAAGGTTCCCCTTGACAATTTTTGTCCAGTCGTGTTCGACTCTAGGGGGCGGTGCTCATCCCCGTCTCCAACCCATAGAGCCAGCGTTTTTGTCTGAAGACAATCTTCCGTGGTCACATGGCCAGTGCGACTTAGACACGGAATGCTGTTACCTTCCCACCGAGGTGGTCCCTATTTATCTACTTGCATTTGCATGCTATCGAACCGCTAGGTTGGCGGAAGCTGGGACAAGCGACGGGCGCTCACTCCGTCGCGTGGATTCGATCTTACGACTGCTTGGTCTTCTGACCCTGCAGCACAGGCTTCTGCGGTTTAGCCCGCAGCGCCACCACGTCCCTCTATGAGACAATGAGAAGAATATCTAAGTTCAAATCATCACTCTGCCATGAAGTTCGTCTGAATAACCTCGGGTAGATGAGAGATGGAGAACCTCTCTTGCCTTCCAGATCTTGTCGGACTCCAACTCTTTTGAGCGTGAGCCAGCTTAACCAATGGTCCGGAATGCTGGGAGTTGCCCCCACTTCCCCCGCATGCACTGACAGACAGTACAAGCCTTTCCTTCAGCTATGATGCATACTTATAGGATGCCATATTCATATATGGTGGTACACAAGTGGAATTCCTTCTCACTGCCACCAGTTACAAAGCTGGCAGGGGTGTCAGTAGTACATTTATTGTAATTCCACAATCCCTGCCAAAAGAACCTGTAGTTGTAGAAGAGGCAGCCACGTGCAAGCATTATCAGGCAAAATCCAAAAAAACAAACGAACAAAAAATTAAGGAAAAAATGACAAAAACATGTGCCACCTTAAAGACTATTATATTTTAATGTGAGTTTTTGTGGATCATGTCCACTTTTTCAGACATATGGGGGGAAAATGTGATGAAAACCCTCTTACAGACATCACACTGAGCCCTGCGTATTTGACAGACTTACTCTGAGGTTTTAATAATACAAGACTTTGCACACATTCATACCAAAGGGAAAAAGAGAGAGAGAGATAAGATTGTGAGTACTGAAATCAATTGAATTAAATTGAATGAAAACTGAATAAACAACAAAAGCAAATATCATTTGGACTGATGTGTCATGAAATAAAGGGGTCTTGGCAGGAAAATAAAGAATGTAACTTTTTTTAAAAAAAAAATATTGTATGCTGTGTATTTAGCTGCCCTTTCACTCCTTTTGGTTAAAACTGGAGTTCTTGTTCTTTTAGGAAGAAGCTGGTGGTTGGTGAAGCCTTGCCTTGCTGTCCATTTCCCAGCTGAACTGCTATTACTATGTCTCCGCAGGATTATGTGGGGTTAAAAAAAACAACAACAGCTAATTGAGCATTTCTTCAAACCAGGTGTAGGCAGAAAACAGATCAGGATCTATTGTTAGATCTGTTAGATTTTAACTTCCATTCTGCAATAACTAAAATGCCTTTCCCCTATAAAATACATTACTTAAAATGAATTGGGGAGGGCATAAGTAGATTTTGTGTATGAAGGAGGACTTGTGAGCTTGGCTTTGGTAGTGATCTTCAATTCGTGGGCTGAGCATGTGCTCGGAACTCCCTGTTGCTTAATTTTTCATAAACATCCCCCTGTCTGAGCCACTGTTTTGCCTTCCATCATTGTTGGCAAAATTAAGGGGGGGGGGAAGGAGAAGGAAAACAAAATATTGTAGCAATAACAAATTTGTTTCAGTGTAAACTGAAAAAGTGGCTTTTGAGCCATGAAAGCTCTAATTGAAGAAATCTGTTAATGTTTGAAGTGCCACAATATTTTGTCCTTTTCTCCCTCTTACCTCATTCCTATTTTCCCTTTAATTCTGCCAACATGTTTTGCCTCCAGCTCTGCTTGTTAGACCCCTGATTTCACAACTATTGGACGGATATTTCACAGCGTATTCCTCTGCGTTTCTGCCTTAATTACTGGAGATCATATTTGGAACCCCTATCCAGTTGCCCCTGCAGACTGAGATTTAGTGTGGCCCTCCCTGTATGTGTGTGTGTGGGGGGGAGGGCTTCTCTAGAGTAGTCCTAAAATTCTGAGACAAAAAGATTTGCTTGGTCCTAACTTTGTTGATTTTTAAGTGCCAAGCAAAGACCTCCCCCCCCCCCACTTGGGCCATTTAAAATGTTATCTGCTTTTATAGCTCCTCACTTGGTTTTTAATTTCAAATGCTAGATTTCAAGCAGTGTTTTAAAAAAAATTTCGTCTTCATGGCTGCTTTGAAATGTATCATCAGCTTTAAAAATGTTCCAAGGGCATGGACAGATGACACCTCCATTAGACCACTTAAAATGACAAATACTAAATTTTGTCTATGTGGGTCTTTATCAGGTGGGACACCACTCACCTGTAGATGGTACAGAAAAATTTCAAGAGTTCCAAAAACCATGGTGAGGTGCTTGTGCCAGTTTCGTAACGAGGACTGCCAAGTGAAGCTTGGAGTGCTGGTTTGGATATAAAGGAAAACATGAAATAATATTTGGAGTCAATAGGAAGTCAACTGAATGAATTGACTGTTAGCTAACTACTGGAATGGGTGCAGGAAACAACTGATTAAAATCTGTCTGCTACCAGGCATTTGAAGGGAAGAGGACAAAGTTCAGAGTGTACTTTGAATCCAGAAGGTGCCAGTTGAATTTCTGGTATTTTGAGATAAAGTATTTCAGATAGGGAGAATTGTGAATGATTCCGCTTTTTCCTCAGGAGATCTGTTACCTGTTCCAGTATGAGTTCTGGGCTAAACAACAACATCATCTGACATCATATAAGGTCCTATGTTTCATTCCGAAGTTGCTAAACTAAACTAGGAGGAAACTGCTTTAGTAAATGATTAATACCTTGGCTTGGCATTCAGAAGTAGTCATTTGCTCCTGGGTTGTGTCTCTGGCTTTTAAGGAGAGAAACAATCTAGAGCAAAGGAAATTGTTGGGTTTCAATATCATGCTGAACAAACCACATAGGCAAAATCCATTATTTAGCTACAATGAAAAGCAATCAGCTGGCTCTCACAAACCCGAATTCTGAAGAATTTCTAATTTTTTTTAACATTGTAATGGGAATATCATAAACAGAAGAAAAGAAGAAGAAAAACAACCAGAACTTTTTCTTTTCTTACCCAATGATTTGTTCCTAGAAGAATTAAGAAGAGTGGACAATCATGCCATTGGAAGCCAGTGAGCATGCCATAGCACAGCATTTTCTAGCATCTGTCATTCTCCCTGGTTGACACTGCTTCTGATAATACAGAATGTACTGTAGTTTGCTGTCATTTGCCATACATTTCTATTGACATAACAAAAATGTTTGCAAAGGTATTCAATTCATGATCTGCATAGCTATCAATATGAATATGTATCTTTCAGTACCCTATCATCAGGAAGAAAACACAAGTAGCAGATTTTCTTTTAGGGTTTTTGTTGTTGTTTTTAAATAGTCTGCAAATAAGTGTGCACAACTCAAAATGTTATCTTTGAAAAATATGCATAAGCATCTTTTAGTCAATAGGTAAAATGCATATACAGTGGTGCCTCGCAAGACAGGCGCTCCGTTTAACGATGAATCCGCATTACAACGAGGTTTTTGCGACCGCAAAACCGATCGCAAAATGACGTTTTGAATGGGGGAATTTTGCTGTGCAATGATCGGTTCCCTGTTTCGGGAACCAATTTTCGCTTCCCGACGATCAAAGCAGCTGATATTGGGTTTTCAAAATGGCCGCCAGGTGCTCAAAATGGCTCCCCGCTGTGTTTAGGAGCCATTTTTCACTGCACGGGCACCCGAAAATGGCCGCCCCTATGGAGGATCTTCGCTGGATGGTGAGTTCTTAGCCGACTGGAAAGCATTAACCAGGTTTTAATGTGTTTCAATGGCTTTTTTTTCACTTTACAACATTTTCATTCTACAGCGATTTCGCTTGAACGAATTAACATCATTAAGCGAGGCACCACTACTATGTGTGCTTCATAAAAAGTGGGTAAGAAAGTCCATATATTTCAGATTATATGTACAAAAAGGCTGGCTGGACAGTACTGTCAGTGGAAGCATTTGGGGTCAGGGAGCTTCATTCTCCACTGCACCTCCTGGGAGAAGAGCAATTCCATCCATGCTTGACCAGAGTTTTATAAAATAATAGAGCTGGAAGGGTCCTATAAGGCCATCAAGTCCAACTTCCTGCTTAATGCAGAAATCCGAATCAAAGTACTTCTGACAGATGGCTGCCTAACTTTCTCTTGAATGCCTCTAGTGTTAGAATGTTCCCCCCTCCAAGGTAATTTCTTTCATTGTCCTATGGCTCTAACAGTGAGAAACTTTTTCCTGACCTTCACCCAAAATCTGACCCCATTATTATATGTCCTGCACTCTGGGTGACTGAGAACAGATCCTGCCCCTCATCTTTCAAGTATTTGAAGAATTACTATATGTCCCCCCCCCCAATTGTCTTTTTTGAAGACTAAATACGCCCAGTTCTTCCAGTCTTTCCTCACAGGGCTTAGTTTCCAGTCCCTTGATCATCCTTGTTGCCCTCCTCTGAACTTGTTCCAGATTGTCTGCATCCGTCTTAAAGTGCGGTATCTAGAACTGGACACAGTATTCAAGATAAGGCATCATCCGTGCAGAATAGAGAGGAACTTTATATGCCTTGGAGATTATACTTTTGTTAATGCAGCCTAGTATAATATTGGCTATTTACTAGTATCCATTTTGCACTGGTATTTATTTATTTATTTATTAAATTTATACCCCGCCCCTCTAGACCATGTCTACTTGGGGCGGCTTACAACATAAAATAAATCAATATAAAATATATATAATCATAAAAAATACAATTGCTATATTAATTAAGACAATTAATTTAAGAAAGGATTACCAAGATGGGGTAGGATAAGGAAAGAAGAAATAAAAAGACTTAGCTGACTGGAGGGAAGGCCTGCCTAAATAGCCAAGTTTTTAACTGTCTTTTAAAAACACCCAGCAAGGGTGCCAGCCGAATTTCTGTTGGAAGGGCGTTCCACAGCCGAGGGGCCACCGCCAAGAAGGCCCAGTTTCTAGTTTTTTTCTTCCGAGCCTCTCTTGGAGTCAGACCCCCTCAGCCACCCCTGATGGCTATGACGGGTGATTTGGGTAGATCTGGGTGGGAGAAGACAATCTGCCAAATATTGAGGTCCCAAACTGTTTAGGGCTTTCTAAGTGATCATTAGCACTTTGAAGTCAACGCGGAAACGGATGGTCAATCAGTGCAACGCAGCCAGAGTGGGGGAGATGTGTTGGTGTTTTCTCACCCCACTAAGTAGCCTGGCTGCCGCACTCTGGACCATCTGAAATTTC
The DNA here is from genome assembly GCF_051106095.1 of Pogona vitticeps. Lineage (NCBI taxonomy): Eukaryota > Metazoa > Chordata > Lepidosauria > Squamata > Agamidae > Pogona > Pogona vitticeps. The sequence continues at coordinate 117,173,772 of NC_135785.1, forward strand.
CGCATCAGCCTCAAAGGCAGCCCCACGTAGAGTGTGTTACAATGGTCTAATCTCGAGATTATGAGCCCATGTACTAGATTAGTGAGGGGCCCCCGATCAAGATATGGACGCAGTTGGGCAATCCGCCATAGATGAAAATAGGCAGAGCGGACCACGGACGCCACCTGGGTTTCCATGGTAAGCGCCAGGTCCAGATGTACCCCTAAGCTGCGAACCTCATTCTTTGTGGCAAGGGTCGTCCCCCCAAAAGAAAGGGAGTTACCTATACCACTGACGGAAGGACCACCCACCCTCAAAACCTCCGTCTTGTCCGGGTTCAGCCTCAACCCATTCGACTGCATCCATTCCAGTACAGTCTCCAGGTAGCGCTGGAGGGACAGAACGGCATCCACTGAGGTAGATGAGAAGGAGATGTAGAGCTGCGTGTCATCAGCATACTGGTGACACGAGGCTCCACACCCCCTGATGACCCCCCCTCACATTAACTGATCTATAACAATTCCAAGGTCCTTCTTGCATGTAATACTGTTGAGCCAAGTATCCCCCATCTTGTAATTGGGCATTTAGTTTCTATTTTGCTACATGTAGAACTGGGCAGAACTTGTTTCAGTTTGGACTGTGTCATCACAGGGTTTTTAATTTTCCATGCAAGCAAAGTGATGCTCAAGGTTTTGCAACGAAGCCATCTACATTATATGGACAGAGAAATGCTTGATGTTTAACCTGGATTTTGAAAAGGAAGAGGCACTTCAGATCATATTGCAAAAATCTGCTGGCCACTGGAGAGCACCAAAGAATTTCAGAAGAAGAAACTTTATGGGCTACAGCAAAGCCTTTGACGGGGTGTTCACGAGAATCTATGGGTTGTTCTGTGTCTCAGCATTTGATTGTCCTGATGCACAACTTGTATTGTGGATTACATACTATTGTTAGGACAGAATATAGAAAGATAAAAAGGTTTCCAATAGGCCAATAGTTATCAACCTTGAGTAACCCAGGTGTTCTTAGACAGCAACTCCTAAAAACCACAGCTAACACAGCTGATTGTGAAGGCTTCTGTGGTTCTTAAGTAGGTTGAACTTCAGCTTTAATCAAGAGTTCACCCTGGGAACTGTCGCAAACACTTTTATTTCAGTGCTGCAGCATTTCTACTCCCAACTTAATCTTGAGGAACAACTCCAGAGGTGCCAGAACAGAAACCACTTGTGACTTTCTATATATGAATGTGTTAAACCCAGGGAAGAGTCCCAGAAGGAAGCTAAATAAAACAGGGTTCTTGCCTAGTGAGCAAAGTGGGAAAGGTAAGTAGCAATCACAGAAGGTTGCCTCTACTACTGGAGGATGGAGAACCAGCCATTGGATGAATGTGCTTTTATAGGCAAAATGCAATTGCCCTATTAATCCAAAGGGAGATGCCATCAACCACTGACAATCCCAGCATTAATTACTATGGATTTCCCCTCCCACACGTGGGCTGACCTTCATCTAGCCCTGACTCAAGTATGTGTCTCTCCCCCAGGGGCCACCTCTTGCTCCTTATGAGTATTTCCCGCAATGCCTAGAGAAGTATGCAAAGTGTCAACCTCAGCTTAGTTTTTAACCTGGAGTGATAGCTTTACTGATTTGCCACTTTACTACTCTTGTTAATGAATTTTTAATCTTCTTAATGACATTAAACACGGAAAGTAATTAAGGAAAACAAGTTTGAAACTGCTGACTTAAACCCTTTATTCAGAACTATTTAATGTAGAATTAATTTGATTTTGCCCATTATTCAAATGAACGCATTACCTTCCTAGGCATTGGGGTTTTTTCCCCTTCTCTTTACCTCTCTCCCCTCCCCATTTTATTAAATATATCATACTACAGAGTTTGTTATTTTCTCTATGATGCAGCCAATGAGCTCTGACATCTACCAAATGCAGGGGCACATCCCCCTTGGGTCCCATAATCCTGCTGCAGAAAAGATTCATTTACTGCAGATGACAGAGGCAATGTGCCCCAAACACCAGGTCACTGCCAACGGGGCAAGATCTGGAAGATGTGTATGACTGGAGGAAGTCAATATTCTGATGCTTCAAAAAAATGATCTCAGACAGGTAACGGAGCTGCTCCACTCTAGCTGACAATCCAGGGAAACCTCTATAAATGGTAAAACCTCCCTGAGGTGCAGGAGTCTTCAGCATTTGCACATATGTTATATAGGGCACTAAGCACAGAGGCTGTAACACTGACCCCAGTGTCTCCTAAGGGGTCTTGAAAAATCTCAAGTTTCATTCTCATTTAACCTCCCTCCTCTCTCTGCATAGGAAAATACTAAAACACATATCACACCATCAGAAAAAAAAATTATATTCCTTGCAGAGCTTACATCATATTATCCTGCCACATCCCATTTCCTTCCTCAGATACTACCATGGGAACTGTCTCTCTTCAGTGTTTCAAAAGTGACACCTTAACAATGTACTAAGGACATGTTAAAGTACTGTAATGAATAATGCCCAGCACATTATACGTTAAGGAGTAACATTCCATGCTGTGTCCAAAACTGTACTGTTGGAGGGTTATACATATACTTGCTGCTCTTCAGATGCCTTGGATTATACTGTACTTCCCATTATTCTTTGCCATTGGCCACCCTAGCTTAGAGGGAATCTTAATGGCACAGAAAATAACTTGTTGGAAAACAGGCCTGACAGTTGCTTTCTGTTTTTGTGAAAAGCATTTAACTGATTAAAAAAAAGAGTCAGGTTCTGGGATTTTCCCCTGCTTGGTGTCTCTTTGTGAATGGTAATGTGCACAAGAGTATATCCTGTAGACCATCTTGACTGCTGACATGGCTGTTATCAACATTCAAGCTGCCCTTGAATTTGGCAAAATTTGGCATCTTTTTTCCTCCTGGCTTTACAGGCAGGATATTATGAGGTAATATTGGACTATTTCCTGCCATTTTGAATTGCAGATAATAGAGGCACACTATCCCACATTCATTATCTGGAGGGTTTTGTTTGTTTGTTTTAAAGAATTCAATAAAATCGTACACACCCCGTACATTCACAGTTATTTTCGTTTAAAAGGTAAGCATGTGAGCAACAAGAAACAGGATGAACACGTTTACTGTAGTCATGGGAACGCTAAAAAGAGCAACCTAGACTTGAATGATTTTAACTATTTCTAGTGTCACATTTTCTTTGATGCCACAAAGCAACTGTTATTCTTGACAAGAGTGGACTGGCTGAGGAAGCAGCACAGAGTCGCAAATACACCATACCACACTATGTGAGAAATGTGCACTGCTTGGTTCAGCTTAAATTCATAAGCCTTGTTCAATTGTTCCCTATCTGGAGAAGTTTGTCACACTTACAGGGCAGTAGTTACACCTTTCCTTCTCCATTTTATTTTTTACATGTCAAAATTGCCAAATCTCCCAGAGACATGTTCCTGCCCATGTGCTGGCACAGAGAGCGCCACCCACAGCTCTGTTTGGGAGCGGATTAAAATCAACCATAGGAGCTATAGAATCAGACAATTAGCAGCTCTCCAAATCATACCAAATAAACTGGAACTCTAGCACACTGCCATAAAGGAGCAGGGCAGTTTCTAAAAAGGGCAGGATGGCACATGTGGTCACTGTAATTTGCTTTGAACTAAACCACACCAAAAAGTGAACAAAATTGTAAGCTATATACCCATGTGAATACCCCTCAAATATTCTTGCAACCAACAATCAATCTATAGCACAGCTCTCAGTTTGGCAATGACACATACTCCATAGCTTCCATTCCGTAAGAGATAAACCACCACCACCTTCCTGCAAATGCCTGAAGCCAGACTGCATCAGAAGGCTTCCAGGGACAGTGCTGCCTCATCTTTCTTATCAAAGTAAAAATCCACACTGATGTGCATACAGCTGAACTCCTGTGCATTAGGTAAACAAATGTACATTTCTCCCTGGTGACACACTGGCTGACTACCACCCATGAAAGGATTAATGGCACTTTGTCATTTTAATACCAGTGTCAGCTAATTTGACGTGTAAACAGTTCAGTGTAGTTGCAGAGTTTTGGATGTGGAAGATAACTGAGTGTTTGTATCTAGTGAATCAGAAATTGAAAGAAGGCTAAGCTACACACTATATTACATGTGTAGGATACAGGTTAAACCCCTAATTATTTTACTTTAAAGTTAGCGTATATGACTGCAATCCGGATTTAGGTCAATGTACACTGCTAGGAAGGTTCTGATTTCAAAGTCTGACATCCCTTGTGGGTTGGTTTTTAAAAAAATCAAAAAGTGTTTTTTAAACCCTCTCCCAACACATTTTTTTCACTTAAAAACAGATTGTGGAAAGATTTAAATTACTCCTACCCACTGATCCCAAATTGGATAAAATCCACCTGTGTTAATTTTATAATTTAAAAGACCAGGATTTTAAACTGGCTATTATGTATTTAACATAGTATTTAGTCTGGCAATCAGACTGAAAGATATGAACAGAGAACATATACACAAACTCAGGCAGTAAATGGGATCAAGAAAAGGGGAAATGTAATGGAGAAATTTATGGGGAAAGATGTTATAGAGTTTTGGATTTATGATAAAGTTCCTTGTTCTATGCAGTAGAAATTAAGAAACTGACAGAGGAGAATAGCTACAAGTTCCCCAGAGTCTACTCCTTTCTCATCAACTGGCACTTAAAGTCTCAATAACTCACTCTGAGACATTTTTAGGAGAATGTTCAGGGGGAAAAACATTACTTTCAATTACTTGAAGTTACAAACTCATGTATGCTGCTTTCTTTACTACACACATATTTAGCAACCAATTGAACAGATCAACAGCAAACGAAAGCCACAACAGAATAAAGGGAGGGAAAGAAAGCTCAGAAGAGAGGTGGGGCTCTCTTTGAAATCAAAGGCTGGAAGGAACAATTGGTTAGTGTTGGATACACACCAGCTCACTCCTGCCCAGAAAAGGCTCTCCTAGACATTCAAACTACAGATAGCACGTGAGGTTGTAAATAAAACACCAACAGAAGGTACTGAAAATAAAACAAAAACTGTTGTCGTTTAGTCATTAAAGTTGTGTCCAACTCTTCGTGACCCCCATGGACCAGACCACGCCAGGCCCTCCTCTTTTTTCACTGCCTCCCAGAGTTTGGTCAAAGTCTAGTGAGAAGATAATTCTCATCGTGCCTGTCTTTATTGCCATATCCAACACATTTAGCAAGAATCTGTAACTGCACTCCTCGTGCATCAATCTGGAGCATAAAGCTCTCTGAAGAAGGGGGCATCCAAGAAGAGGAAGACGGGGGACTCTGTTGATGGCATGGCTGCAGAGACCAGGGAAAAGAAGGTGTGAAGCTACCTCCTTTCACCCAGTTTGTTTGCTTAAGACAGGCATCAGACACTGGAGACTCCAGCTCCCTGCTTAGATGCAGCAGCACACCACTGTGGTTCTGGAGAGGCAAGTAATGACAGGAACACCAGGGGAGGGAAACAGAAAAAGATGAGTTGCACAGCCTGGCTTCTTTCACCCATCTCTGCATACCCTCCTTAAGAGGGATACATCCTGGGATGAAGCTTCCCTCTCCCTCCCGCTTTCCAGGATCTGGACTCCAGGGAATTCCTGTGAAGTTAACTAGGGCTCCAAATCAGCAAGCATCATCCAAGGGATCAGAAACTATAACTCAGCTCTGTGAGACTGTGGGAGGAAAGGCGGGGGGGGAGTGATGCTGTACCACTAATAAAAGCTGTTCTTAGTCCAGACGCTGAGCTGGAGCACCTGCAATTCTTTCTGGGGGACCACAGCGCTGCTGATGCCACGGGGGGGGGGGGGGGGCGCTGGTGGGTTGCACATACAAGCAGGAAGTCTACCATCTGTTTGGCGCAATAGCAGGAAGGACTACAAACATGATGGGCCCACATTTTGCTGCAACTCTGACAAACATCTCTGTGTCAGAGAGAACGGCATGGGTATGGATGGGAAAAGGATTCTGTACACACACATGCCCCCATATTTGCATGCTTTTACCATGCCATGTAAGCTTAGGTGGCAGCTATCTTAGCAGGCAAAAGAAGGGGGATTAAGGAAGCCTCAAGGCAGGTCTTTAGTGAAGGAGAGGAGGAAGTGGCATTTGGGTCTGTGGAATGTGTTGGGATTTCTAAGTAATGGATGAAGGCAAGATCCTCCATGTAGAAATAGACAGATAAATTAGTCAAAGGAAATAGGAAGCTGTGAGCAGCACAGGTACTAAATAGCACACTTATGATCTGTGTAGCTGTCCTTTACCAGATACCACAATGGTCATGAGTATTTTTATTTTTTTAAAAAATAACAGAACAGTACAAATTTCTATAACACTTTATAGCAAAAGGATATGTTCAATTGTTTACTTCCTTATTTGAACACATAACAGATATTGTCTCATTGATAACATTTCTGTGCTTTAGTTATAATTTCCTTCCATCCTCTAACAATATGTTAGTTTAGCTAACAGGGGCAATGTTGCAGGTATGATTCAAACAGTCATTTACAGGAGATGGCACTATTCCATCCACCACCAGCTAGTTACCGTAGCCATCTTGGCAGCAGCAAGTAGACTTGAAACCGGTTTGATATTGGATTCATTAACAGGTCTTGGCCATGAGTGTTTTTAAGTTCAGCAAAAGGACAAACAAGTTCATGAACCCTTCCAGCTATATAATAATGTGATTCTATGGAAGAGGTGGCAGGGGAGAAACAGGTGTTAGACAGAGGACTCCATCATTCTTATGCGTATTGAGTCCCTCCTACTTTACATCCCGAAGATGGGAGTTAGTATGAAGAAATGGATTATTACATTATTATCTTACGGAGGTGTCTCAGACAGCCATTTCCAACTATCTCTTTTCCAACTCTGCAGCAGATTGCAATCATCAATAGACTTGATCATCACAATCTATTACTGCGAATTTCTGAAATCGGTGCCTTCTGCAGTCATTCAACTGTGAGGCCTGAGATCAGGCTGCAAATAATGTGCACAGAGACAGACAGACACACAAACACAAACACAGAAACAGGCACACATTCTCTCTCTCTCTCTCTCTCTCTCTCTCTCTCTCTCTCTCACACACACACACACACACACACACACACACACACACACACACACACACACACACACACACACACACACAGTAGGACAGGGAGCATAGAAGGCATACCAATGAGTGACAAACCTCACAGATACAACTTGCAGTAACAAAGGCATTCATAAATGGCAAAACAATTTTTTTAAAATCAATTTCACAAGTGAATTAAAATAAACAACCCTCTCACAGCCAAATGAAATACTTTATAACAAAAAAACACACTTTCAAGGCAAAAAAGAGATCTCACTCTTCCATATGTATTGTGTAGCCACCTTCTAAAAAAATCAATTTTTAAAACCCAATTCAAATAATTTCTCCCCCATACAGTATGTAACTATGCTCTTATATAAGGTATTTGAAGTCCTCCCTCCAACTGCTTAGCCAATCAGAAGGGCAGCAGAGTTTTCTAATTTTCTGTTTCCCACAGTATTGAGGGTTCTTTCCCCTCATTAAGTTTCTGTTTCCCGGACTCACCATTTGTACTTCCTCTGATCTTTTGGATTTCTTGGAAAGAAAACCTGCAAGGAGAGCAGCCATGTGAAACTAAGAACATAACTCCAAATGGCTGAACTAGTTTATTTGTTCTCAGGAGCAAAGCTAAACCTGCTCAAGGTTGATGACCATCCTGGTGGGGGCACTTCGCCTGAGTAGATTTCTTCCCATCAATAGTAACTTGGTACCTATTTTCTTATGTTCATTTGGTTGGGTGTGATGACTTATTTATTTTTTTCTGCCATTTGACTTCTGGCATTGATGTTTAGCCGCTGTTTCATCTTTTGTATTCTTCTATTGCTGTTTTCTACTGCAGAGGAACTAGAGACCAAATTGCTAACATGCACTGGATTATGGAGAAAGCCAGAGAGTTCCAGAAAAACATCTACTTCTGCTTCATTGACTATGCAAAAGCCTTTGACTGTGTGGACCACAGCAAACTATGGCAAGTTTTTAAATCAGTGGGAGTGCCTGACCACCTTATCCATCTCCTGAGAAACCTATATGTGGGACAGAAAGCAACAGTTAGAACTGGATATGGAACAACTGATTGGTTCAGAATTGGGAAAGGAGTACAACAAGGCTGTATATTGTCTCCCTGATTATTTAACATATATGCAGAATACATCATGTGGAAGGCCAGACTGGAGGAATCCCAAACCGGAATTAAGATTGCCGGAAGAAATATCAACAACCTCCGATATGCAGATGATACCACTCTGATGGCAGAAAGTGAGGAGGAATTAAGGAACCTTGTAATGAGGGTGAAAGAGGAGAGCACAAAAAAAGGTCTAAAGTTCAACATCAAAACAATTAAGATTATGGCCACTGGTCCCTTCACCTCCTGGCAAATAGAAGGGGAAGACATGGAGGCAGTGACAGAGTTTGCCTTCTTGGGATCCATGATCATCACAGATGGTGACAGCAGCCACAAAATTAAAAGACACCTGCTTCTTGGGAGGAAGGCGATGACAAACCTAGACAGCATCTTAAAAGGCAGAGACATCACCTCACTGACAAACGTCCTCATAATCAAAGTTATGGTTTTATCAGTAGCAATTTATGGAAGTGAGAGCTGGACCATAAAGAAAGCTGGCCACCAAAGAATTGATGCTTTTGAATTGTGGTGCTGGAGGAGACTCTTGAGAGTCGCCTGGACTGCAAAGAGAACAAACCTATCCATTCTGAAGGAAATCAACCCTGAGTGGTCACTGGAAGGACAGATCCTGAAGCTGAGGCTCCAGTACTTTGGCCATCTGATGAGAAGAGAAGACACCCTGGAAAAGACCCTGATGTTGGGAAAGTGTGAAGGCAGCAGGAGAAGGGGACGACAGAGGACGAGATGGTTGGACAGTGTCACCGAAGCTACCAACATGAATTTGACCCAACTCTGGGAGGCAGTGGAAGACAGGAGGGTGTGGCGTGCTCTGCTCCATGGGGTCACGAAGAGTCGGACATGACTAAATGACTAAACAACAAAATTGCTTTTTTATTTTATTGTTTAATTATTTTTCTAGAAAAATTTACCAACATTCATGAAAGAGATACAAAATTTTGTAATAAATAAATACAAATATCTCCATGCTTAGAAACATCAGAGCAAATTAAGATTCCTCAGGACTTGGAACAGAAAAAAAAAGAATTCTGTGAATGTCTGTGCTAGATCATCATCATGTAACTATCATTTAGTTCAATCGATACATCTGAGTCTGAGTCATAATTGCTTCCAAAGGAAGACAACTATCTTATGTGAAAATTTTGTAGGCTTAGATTTATTTATTTCGTACAAATATGTCCCGCCTTTTTTTATAAAACAGAAAACTGTCTTATACCAAGTTGGTCCACTGTTTGGCAGGAGCTCTCCAGGTTTTCTAGCTTTACCCTGAGATGCTGCAAATCAAAACATCTGCATGTACAACTTTTCACTTTGGATTGATGCGAGGAAGAGACAGGATAGGATATGGGTAATGAGGACGACGGTGTGATCACACAGATACTTGTCCTGCTGTTCGCCCTAATCATTTTGATTCTTTCTCTGTTAATGAGATGACATTATAGCTAATCCTAAATAGATCCAATCTTTTTGCATTAGTATCTAGTACATTATGCTCCTTTCGTTGTTGGTTCTATAAAATACAGAATTGTATTCTGTACAATACAGAATTGTATTGTGTGAATGATTTTTTTTCTGTTCTTCCAGAACACTGTTCGGCATTTCTGGGCATTTTTTTTTTTTTTTGGAACACTGTTCAAGGAGTTGGGGGGGGGGAAGGAAATATTGCTAATATCACCATAAATGCAAGATCCTGAGCTGAAAGAATCATGGAGATATGAATAATGTAACTAGAATGATCTGGTACTCTGTAGTACAGAGAATGTGCATCAGTGCAGAACAATCACCCTCTCTTTGACAGAAGGAAGAACTGAATATGATGCAAAACCCTCAGGCAACTGGGAAGGTATTTGACTCAGAGGCTCAATATGAGCAGCTCTGAAACTGCAGAAGATGCCCCAGATATTTAACTGTGCCTTCAGACCATGGGTTGGGAGATGAGATTTATGTCCCATTTCATCAAAAGCCCTGAAATATATATATGTAAGAGTTCTACATCACCATGTTTTCATGTATACCTATCAGCTAGTTACAGATCATGTTGTCAGTCAACTCACATGTGGCTGTTAGCCTGCTACCAACAGCTACCACACTGATAAGAGGCGTGCTCTCTGAAACTGCACAAAGGATATGTACTCCTTCCAGAAGACCACAAGAGCTGGCTCTTCTCCTGGGATGTATATTGTGGAATCGATCTTCCAACACCTGGTTTCACAACCATGTGCTCAAACTCAGAAAGCTGTCCAGCCAACAGCTTGCTGAAATATTAAGGCAATCTAAGATCGGAAAACTGGAAACAAAGGAAATCACTTTTCTCTTTCACTTACCAATGTTTATTTATGCTGACTGCTTGTTTGATTTACAGTTCTACAATTCTATGATTCTGTGATCCTATGATTCTATCAACAAGGACCAACCAAATCAGCAATCACCAGTCATCCTCTCCCCTTCCCAATGGTTTGTGTGGTTAGATCATGCTGACCCAATCAGAGTAGATGTAAAAGTCTCCATCTGTGAGTACACTTACAACATGTCCACACTGGCATATGGATTATTACTAGTATATGGATTGCTGCTGGCACTGTTTGGATTGGAGGAAAAAAATGTCTGCATGCAGTTTTACTTAGAACAATCCATCCTCCTTCTTTAAAAGTTGCTTCAGACCTTTCTGGCGCATGGCTGAAGCATACATTCTTTTTGGCATAATTCAGGATGATTCAAAATAGCTCTTTGTTTAGCTTGCACAGACTGGTATTTTCCACCAAAATGGCACTGGGAGCAGTATAAACTGTGGTGACAATTCTCTAACATATTAGGTGGGTTATGGCATTGAAGGGGAAGGTGGAGAAACCCCCTCCTCTATCTTCCTCACATTTAAAAAAAATTCCTAACCGACACAGTGAAATTGTGGTACCATGATAGGCTGATGCATTGCCATGTCGATACACACTTTACTTTAACAACAACAATAACAAAGGAAACTCACCCCAG